>NC_090172.1:40754775-40899775 GCF_024679245.1 Pseudorasbora parva
ATTTCATCATGAAGCAGTTGCAGGCTTCTTTCAATCTTTCTCTCTTACTCTTGCTCTCTCCTTGTCTGTATTGTAACATTCTCTTTCATGCTTTTACATCAACTCTGCAAGTCAATCCTCAGTTGTAAGAAACAGAGCCAGACAAGAATGAACATGAAATAAACATATTTGTTGAATTTGAAAGACATGACATTACATTAAAGTGTCAGGAATAAGTGTAAAAAATAGATCAGGTCATATATGGTTATCATTATGAAATGGGTAAATTAAAGATCATTAAGGGGGGGGGGGGGGTGAAATGCTGTTTCATGCATACTGAGCTTTTTACACTGTTAAAGACTTGGATTCCCATCCTAAACATAGACAAAGTTTCAAAAACTAATGTTGGACGTTTGATGGAGTTTTCTATGTCAAAAATACTCCTTCCGTTTTCTTACAAGTTTCGGAGAGTTTTTTTCGAGTATGGCTCGGCTTGACGTTAATAGAGCAGAAGGTCCTTGTATGGGCCGTACGGGCTCTTCTCCCGGTAGGGTGCGCGTGCGTGACTAGAGCGAGAGAAGAAATGCACGCCCATAAACACTCGCTCAGGTGCAGATCCACTCGTCTGTGAACACTTATGTCGCGCGCCGCGCTCCACTTTATTCCTATGGGTGACATCAAGCGACTTCAACGCTTCAGCACAGCATTCCGGGAAGGCAGCGCTGCATTTGAACCCATTTGAACACAGAAATGACGGGAAGCTTCACAACATTGCTTCAGTCGCATCACAAAGTGGATCTCCACCGTTCACTGCTGTCAGGACTTTACCAAATCATACCAAAGAAGTGTGTTTTTGAGGGAGCGGTCCCAGCGATAAAGGTTCGGTCCTGCTTTGGAAGCAGCCGGAGAGTAAAACTGCTTCAAATGTCTGTGCTGTTGGCTATCGTCGCGTGAGTAAACATCAGTAAACGACACGATCGCGTGCTTCGTCATTCAAAGGCGCTAACGGACTCTATTGTTGTTCTATGTATAACGTTACACTAGTCTGACGTGCAAAACCATTTTGCTTGCTTCTGCTAATGTTTAGTCGCATACAATAGTCCATAAACTGAATCATGTCCTCATAAACGAGTAAAGACACACAAATGTTGACAGGCCACTAAATACAGTACATACCACAGAGACGGACATCCTGCTGTTGCCGTTTCTCCTATTCAATTTATTTCAGCCTCCGAATTTGATTCTGGATCATATCTGTATTAGCTGAGATAGCGATGGGTTTCTCCACGCTTGAGGACATCACCGCTTTGTGTGCGATAGTCATTCTTTAGCTCCGCCCACACGATACGCCTCCAGGCGCTCGTTTTTTTTCCGGAAAGACTCGGTACAGCCTATATTTCTTTTATAAAATAATAAAACTATAGACTTTTTGGAGATATGAAGGATGCAATACTACTCTATATGTACTCAAGACTGACATGAGATTGACTGAAACTGAGTGTTTCACCCCCCCTTTAATCATAATTTACAATAAACGGTTGACATTTCCATTACACAACCACAATACAAATTTGAGCCCATGTGAGAAAAGCGTAATGGCCACTGGTCACCTTTAGATGTAGCATAATTGTATTTTGCAAAATCGAGAGTATACACAAATGCTTTACATTTTATAACCCAGTAAGTGTTTGTTAAACACATCACACCATGCTGTAAATGATTCATTAATATTTTGAATATTTGCATAGAATTTGTTTTCAGGAACTCATAGTGTTGGAAGTTCTTTGACATGTTGGTCAGTTTTAGGTTAGAACAGTCAGGTCAATTTTATAATTATATACATTTATTAGTTATTTATTATTTATCTAAATTATGGAATTTGTGTTCAATAAAGGTTGGTTTAAAGTTCATTCACTTCATTTTTCCATTAAAATTTTGCATAGTGAGAACAATTTACAGTTAATATGTTGCTAAGAATGCATTATTTAACTCTTCACATATGAGCTAATTAAACAATAACACTTTGTTAATTACAGTGACAATAAATGAAGAACTCACTATTTGTTTACAACTGTAGATAGAATATTATAGTTTATAAACTATGAATTATTAATAGTTTGAAAATGATTTGTAAATATTTTATCACACTATACTTTTTATAAATTATTATTTTATTATTAATTATTCTTGACATGGCACTCTGTTGTAGTGAATAAGACCCAAAAAGATGATTTCCAAAAACAATTTAGCATAGCAGTGGCGGCCATCATATGTTTTCAGAACTACATGCGACCACAACTGACTGCATTACAATTGGTTTCATATCCGGCGCTGCACATAAAACAAAACATAACATTTTCCATCCTTTTATGTCAAAAAGCAGTACAGTTTTTAAGTTTTGTTTAAACTGTCTAAAACCCATTTTCAAATCCATCAAAACTTATGAGGAGAGATCTTGATTATATCTTTTTCACAATCCACTGCTCATTAAGTTACTTCAGCTGTCCTTTTAGCTTGATATTGTTTTATGGTTGATGAGGAAAGGTATGACATATATTGCAATGCAACTACTACTAGTATGATTTTACACACACACACACACACACACACACACACACACACACACACACACACACACACACACACACACACACACACACACACACACACACACACACACACACACACACACACACACACACACACACACACACACACACACACACATTCCATAGGCATAATGGTTTTTATTTCAAACCCGTATTTTCTGTCCCCCTACACTGCCCCTACCCTTAAACCTGCCCATCACAGGAAACATTCTGCATTTTTACTTTCTAAATAAAACTCATCCTGTATGAATTATAAGCATTTTGAAAAGTGAGGACATGGCCAATGTCCTCATAAGTCACCCTCTCCTTGTAATACTAGTCATACCCATGTCATTATACACATTTGTTTCCTCATATGTCACAAAAACATGTATGATGTGTAACACATTTTACACACACACACACACACACACACACACACACGCGCGCACTCACACACAATGGCTTCATGTTTGAGGCTTGACTGTGTTCTAGAACAACTTGAATGTCTCAATGTTAACCACATTGTAATCCACCTTTCTAAAATCTCATAGGAAATTCCCAAGGAAACCAATGGTGAATTAGCCTTCCAGGTTGGCCTACAAATTGGCATCCTGCCTGAATAGCTCTAAAAAAAAATCCTTGCATGACAGTATTCAGTGCCTTTCCTGCACTTCTGGGAAACCTATGTAAGGCCCCGCGTTGAAATAAAGACACCCCCCAACACCAATTTTTTTTTTTTAAAAGCAGTTTCACTGTCAACAAATTATTTTAAATAAACATGAGGATTAAAGGGATAGTTCATACAAAAAAAAATTTTTTTAATTGAGGGGATTTACTCACCCTCAAGCCACCCTAGGTGTTTACGACATTCTTCTTTCAGATAATTACATCAGAGTTATATTAAAACAATGTCCTGACTAATCCAAGCATTGTAAATGGCAGCCTAAAATCTGAAGCCCAAAAAAGTGCATCCATCCATTATAAAAGTAATCCACACAGCTCCAAGTGTTTTAAAAAAAAAAAGCCTTCTGAAGTGAATCAATGGGTTTGTGTAAGAAAAATATAAACTTTTAGAACTTTATAAAGTAAAATATCTAGCTTTCACCAGACTGCCTAACTTATTCTGTATTCCGATTTTTTTTTTTATAACAGCTGAAATTATTTTCCAAATGCATGATTTACTAACGAAACTAAAACATGATATATAGGCCTGTAGTTTACCCAAGAAACACATTTTATTGTAAATGCATCCGTACATGTACTCATTTTAAAGGTTCCCTAGAATGAAAAATTGAATTAACCTTGCCATGGTGAAATAATAAGAGTTCAGTACATGGACATCACATACTGTGAGTCTCAAACATCATTGCCTTCTACTTCTTATGTAAATCTCGTGAATCCATAACGCAACAGAAAAAAAGTGCTTCTCAATATAAACGCAACGATCATTTATATGCATGCCCCCAACATTTGCATCTGTCCAAACATGTGCATTGTCAGGCGGAAATGGAGCGAATCATCAAAACAAGCTGCTCGCATGGACCCACTTCATGTTCCAGGCTGTTCAGGAGACTTGTCGACCCTTCCCACAGATAAAAAATGTCAACAGTCATGGTTAATGTTTTTAATCCGATACCACAACATTTTAATTCAAGATCATTTATTTGTTCGGCCCATTTCAAGCAAACTTCGCTCAGCGTCTTAAACTGAAGTAAGGGACAATTACAACCCTGTTCCTGCAAGCAGTAAGTAGCGATTTTTTCCACTTATTGACTGTTTAAACAATTTCTGATTAAATTGAAAGTTTCTTAGAGAGACAGCATTGTCTAGATAATGCAAGATGCTAGTACAGTAACAATAGGAAACATCAAGTACCATACCAAACTAAATAGTCTGTCTAATGACAAAGGGTAATATTATTTTGTATTACAAAATACAACCGTAGATACTTTGCTTACAGATCATTTACTTGATCCTTCTAGCAAACGTCACCTTTTCCACCATTTAAGTTAAAACGATAGTCATTTGATAGTCATTTGATAGTCATTTGATAGTCATTTGTCATTTGACTTATATTTGTAAAAATATAAGTTATATATTTATATATATGTATGGTGTTTCCTATGATGTTTTTGCCTATTTGTATTTCAGATTAGGCTACATCACAGTCACTGCGTAACGTTAGCCTACATTGTGACTAACGTTATATAAACATGCAACATCGTTGACAAAAAAAGAAAAGTCTAAAATGTAGGCTGAACAACACACTTTAAGCAGAACATCTCAAATGGATATTGATAAAATGCAGCTTACTTGTTTATTGGTGTTTTCAGATCGTCCGTGCGCGAGAGAGAGCTTGCGTGCATATGGTTGCTAGATTGGACATTTTTAGGAAAAAAAACGAGTGTATACATAGACAGTAAAAGAAATGGACAGTGTTCCCATAGACTACAATGGCGGATAATGAGGTCAATAAGAGGCACTCACTTCCTGATGGCTGAGCCAACTGCGCAGACTCAGACTGAGCTTGAAGACGTAGATGTGACATAAGCAACCTGTCTGACAGTTGTAGGTCTTCTAGTAGTTGTGGAAAGTGAAATCTGAATCACGTTGTTTAAATATTTTCTCCCGTTGCTTTTGGCTCACTATCAGCTTCTCCCCATTTTTCTCCCTTGACTTTATTGGACTTTATGTCTCCACGTCCCCCCGACTGTCTCATAGACAGTAAAAGATTGCCTGCGAGCGTCTCCTCAGGTCTTATACGGTAATTTATCAACTGTGCGACAGAGTCGCGTTGGTTATGACGCAATCGCCTATTTTTACAAAAACAGCTTCTGCGGGGTGATAGTGTAAGATACAAGGTAACGGAGCCTTTTATGCATTGTCGTGTTTCTTTATAAATAAACAATGGACAAATGGAGTCTTTAAACGCCTCAGATGTAAATTTCTTCACTGTCAAAGTGACTCAAATGAAAGGCAGTCAATGGGATGCTAACAGCAGGTGATGGCTTGGTTAGCAATGGCAGCCCCTATGGGTGGAACGCTTTCCGAGCGCTAGATTACCCCCTTGAGTGTATATGGGTTTCTTTTCATAGAAAAGCTCTGTTTGGGGGATTTAATTACTGAAATCCGGCAACCGCACGAACGTGAGCTCTTTCTCGTGCGCGGATGATCTGAAAACACCAATAAACAAGTAAGCTGCATTTTATCAATCACCATTTGAGATGTTTTGCTTAAAGTTTCATTTAGTCGGTCTGTTATCTGTCAAGACGGCCAGGAGTGACGAGCCGCTTTACTGAACTGCTGTGAGCTGTTGAAATAAGCCAATCAGAGCAGAGCTCAACATTAATATTCATGACTCTTCCAAATAAGGCAGAAACAGAGCATTACATCCTAGGGACAATTTCTAGGGTTGTAAATGGACCTGTAAAACTACATCTGGACATTTTTTTCCCTTAAATAAGCCACATACCCTATATTTAGATATCAGAGAACTATTTAACATATTGTTTCAAATCATTCTAGGGCACCTTTAAATGGGCATTGTTTTTAAAGCACTTGACAGGACTCACAGGATTGTGTTTGTTTCTTATACATTAACACACACAACAAGAACATTTTTATTATCGATGTATACTGACACTAACTGAAAATTTAATTTCGTCATGGGGTATTTCTAATGAAACGCAGTTTCAAATAAAATTGAATCCGCATCTACGTATATTTGCGTGTTATAAAAACATGTTGACATTATGTAGTAATAAGCTACTTAAATGATCTTTGAGAGCAAGGGGCCCCCACACCCCTTGTGTAGTTTGGGAGAAACAGCACTGACAGTATTAACTGTAATATACTGTGATGTAATTTGTGAACTGTAGCCTTCAGATTTTGATCTTATTTCTTAGTATTTCATTTCGCAATTTCATAATGACTGTTCATGTATGTCCGATTCTACTAACTTCAAATTAGCATCTGATATACAATCGCATTCTGTGCTTTCTTAAGAACTCAAAATAACATCATCACAGCATCTCTGAAAGAGTATTCTGCTGTGCTTTTTATTGTCTGAACTTGGTTGTGTAAGTGCTGTTGTTGTTCTTAAGGAAAGAAGATGCGGTTGTGAGAATCATCGTGTCGGCAGAAATAATGAGGCTGCCAAAACCAGTTCCTCTTACGAAAGCATCTTACTTTCACCACAAATGCGCACGTCTCTCAAACCTATCTTGGTCAAAGTAGCAAAAAATGAGTTCTCACTTGCTTGTTTCAACTTTTTGCGCATTCTCGCAAATTATCATTTTGTCATGTGCCATGGTACAGCCACACGTTTATTTTTAAGGTTGTTTTTCTACTCCAGAGTGTGCAAGCGTGTTTGTGTGAAGGTTATCTCACAGGTTCAGCTGCGGTTTAGTGCAATGATCTATCAGTGCTGAGTGAGCAAGAGAGACGTTTGCTCTTGTGAAACCTCACAGACCAGAAACCACATGCTGTCTCCTCTGTAAGCTTTTTTTTCTCTGTTGTGTGCTTTTGCAACACCCATACTCACACTTCACCACACTACTCATAACTCATAACCTAAATCTCCTGTAGCTCTCCTAACCAAAACTCCTTTTATTCTTTACTGAACACACTTGAGAGTGTTTGTGTGTTCAGTAAAGAATAAAAGGAGTTTTGGCTGATTTTGGGGTGTTAGCAACTTGATGTGTAAACTGTGCCGTTTGGGTGTGATTATGTAGTTAGTTTTCTTTTCACTCTGTCACACCAGCTGCTTGAATTATTGATGTTCTTTCTTATGAGCTGCTACTGCATGTTTTGTTGAAATTATCACTTCCTTTTTCCCTTTTATGTCTCTTTGCCTTACACTTGCCCGCACAAAATGATCTGATGCTGTTGTCATGGCAACTGAGGGCATATACACAGTGTTTTCTCATTATCATTGTGCATTATCAGTTTAAGATTGTATTTCTGTCTCTTTAATTTTTCTTTGTAATGCTGTTAATGGAATGTTTCTCTCTATCTTGTCTCTCTCTTTCAGTTATACAGTGTGGGTGATAAGCAGAGTTTACGATTCCAGGAGCTGTGCACCTCTCTTTGTGTAGGTGTAGGTGACAAATTGGATTTTGCACATATTGCCACCAGTCATTGCATTTGATGCGTGTGAATGTATTGAGACTGTCAGAAGAGTGTGGAATCTAAAAATACACATTCTGTGCCCTACATGGCACTTCTTGCTTTCTCTTTGTTTGGTAGTTAGTTATTTTCTACCCATAGTAGTCCATGAGATGGAAGATACCACACATGCATTCACCACATATAAACATCTTCTCTCACGCTTTTACACATCTTATCTTCGTCTGAGGTTAGGTGAACACGCTCTCTCACACATTTCTCTGGGGCAGTTAAACCCACAGCAGCACAAGTAAAGTTCACACGCGATGAACCGAGTGAAAAACAAAAGACAGAAAACAACAAAGAGAAAGAAAAAAAGGAAAGGGGAGGAAGATAGGTCACAACCACGCATTAGCTGGCACGGCACTTGTCTAGTGAGAAAAAGAGAAGTGGATTGGAGTGTATGTGGAGTGTTAGTATTTAGGGAGGTGAAGGCAGCGCTGTGGTGCGAGCATGATGTGTGTATGTGTTTGAAATCAGCCCACAATGGTGATTTAGACTGTTACAGTCTGTATTTTAGATATATGTCTATAAACTACTGAGATACCTCATCCTCCCTCAAAGGAAAATCACTGATTCTAAAAAAAGAAGAAGTGCAGAATGAGGTGATGGTGACCATAAAGGTGTTTTGTGTGTGTGTGACATGTGGGAGTGCCCTATTTTTGCACACTTTGACTGTTTTTTATAGCATTTCTTTCCCCCTGTGTGGTACAATAGTTCAGATTTATGTTGTGATATGCAGCATGAGAAATACAGAGGCATACGTGCATGCAAAGTTGAGTACAGAATTCTGCTGTGTTAGTAGAATATATGCCATATCCATGTATAGTGCATTTTCATCATTATAAACACAGTTTTGTAGAGACACTTTAATAAATAAATGATTGCTAAAAATGGATTCATGCATGAAAACATTTTCAATCAATTATTGTCCAATATATTGCACGTTGTTTATCAAAAAAACTCCTTCTGTGTGATTTAGAAGATGTTTTCCTCATGGGGACCTAAAAATGTCCCCACAAGGATTTCGGATATTGCCATATTTGTCCCCATAACGTAGGGATTACACACACACACACACACACACACACACACACACACACACACACACACACACACACACACACACACACACACACAGGTTCAGTATAACTGTAAAAATACTGCAACGGATTGCCTAAATTAAACATTCACCAACCAGTCCCCACAGCTGGTAAAAGCCGCATGCAAGCTTTTTACACATTACCTTTATGCTGCTTCCTCCTTTGTTGCTCTCTTTTTTTACCATACACACAACAAAACACGCAACGCAAAGCAACACAACACACAACCTTCCACAGTTCTAATGATCCCACTTCCCTTTCTCTGTTTCTCTCTCTCGCTGTCTCTCTCACACACAAACACGTCCTCCACATCACCCTGACACTGTTGTGCTTCTCTTTTTAAACCACAGATGATTTAAATACTGAGGAGGTGTTTTCACCTCTGAGCAAAAAGCAGCGTGTTATCTGTGTGGGCTATGACACACTTTAAGACAGAGAAAAGCTTGTTATGAGCACCATGATCTCTGAGATGAGTGTGATAAATTGTGCATACACTACTGAGCATAAGATCAACGCACTCCAACTAGGCCATGAAAGCTGCGTTCTTTTGAAAACTATTTAGTGGTATTTGTGTTTGTGCATATATTCACATCCGTTTGACACTGACACATACACACACACACGTTTGTTTTTGTGACATATGGGGACATACCATAGGTGTAATGGTTTTTATACCGTACAAACCGTATTTTCTATCCCCCAACACTGCCCCTAAACCTAAACCTACCCATCACAGGAAACATTCTGCATTTTTACTTTCTAAACAAGTTAATCCTGTATGATTTATAAGCATTTTGAAAAGTGGGGACATAGCCAATGTCCTCATATTTCACCCTCTCCTTGTAATACCTATGTCATACCTGTCATTATACACATTTGTGTCCTCATAACGTCACAAAAAATACCCCCCCCCCAAACCCCTGCACATTGGGTTTTTAAAGGGGGGGTGAAACACTCAGTTTCAGTCAATCTCATGTCAATCTTGAGTACCTATAGAGTAGTATTGCATCCTTCATATCTCCGAAAAGTCTTTAGTTTTATTATATTTATAAAAGAAAGATAGGCTGTACCGAGTCTTTCCGTAAAAAAAACGAGCGGCTGGAGGCGTATCATGTGGGCGGAGCTAAAGAATGACGAGCGTGGAAAAGAAAACGTTGCCCTAAATAAACCATGGCTATCAATCAGATTCAACTAATACATTACATACAATCCAGAATCGGATCCGGAGGCCAAAATAAATTGAACAGGAGAAGCAGCAACATCAGGACGTCCGTCTCTGTGGTTTGTATTTAGTGACCTGTCAACAGTTGCGTTTTTTTAACTTGTGGATTGTGAGGACATGATTTGGTTTATGGACTATTGTATGCGACTAAACCTTAGCAATCGCAAACAAAACGGTTTTGCACATCAGACTACTAGTGTTACATAGAAAAACAACGGAGTAGCGCATTTGAATCTGCTTTGTGTGAACGTCCCCTATAAGTTTAGCATTATGTTTGGGTGGTTTTACAATAAACAAACAGACACCTATCAGCTAAACAAATGTATTTAAACACACACCATACGTTGCATGCTTCATTAATAAATTAACTATACACGATCGTGTTGTTTACTAATGTTTACTCACGCGACAATATCCAACTACACAGACATTTGAAGCAGTTTTACTTACCGCCTGCTTCCAAAACACGATTGTGAACCTTTATTGTCACCGCTCCATCAAAAACACACTTCTTTGGTGATGTTGTTGGTTTGATGAAGTCCTGAGACCGTGAGTGCAGCGTTTATGGGCGGCGTGCTGACTCGCTCTGATCCAGTCGCTCTCTCGCATGCGTGCGTGCGTGCGCACACCCTACCGGAAGAAGAGCCCGTACGGCCCATCCAAGGATATTCCGACCCGTTGACGTCAAGCCAACCCATACTCGAAAAAAACTCTCCGAAACTTGTGAGAAACCGGAAGGAGTATTTTTGAGACAGAAATACTCCATCAAACGTCCAACTTATTTTTTTGAAACTTTGTCCATGTTTAGGATGGGAATCCAAGTCTTTAACAGTGTAAAAAGCTCAGTATACAGTTTTACTTTTTTACTTTTTCAAAAAACATTATCATTCATAAAAACAAGTCATTCATGCATCCTCCAAACAATTATTACTTGCATGTTCAGCCTTCCTTTACATAATTTCCTAATTACAATGATGTGAAAACACTCATTGGCTCAGTCGACGCTCTCTCTCTCTCTCTCTCTCTCTCTCTCTCTCTCTCTCTCTCTCTCTCTCTCTCTCTCTCTCTCTCTCTCATATCACTTATTCTCTCACTAAAAAAGGGCAGCTTTTAGTTCAGTCACACTGACCTTTAATTCAGGACTTGGAGGCAGATTCTCCTGCGACCTTGCTAAAAATAACGGAACAGAATAAATATTAATATATATATTATTATTGATTATAACAGGCGCGCAATCATTCTGCAGTTCTAAGTATTTTTTATTATAGGCTGTAAATAACAAGGTAGATGGGCTGGAAGTCTTCCATGTAATCAGAATTTATAAACTGCTCCATTACCTCGATTTCCATTGGTTACTCTCCGAACATTAGCAATTATTTTCACACGAGCGGTGCTCATAAAAGCTATAATCTGGTGATTTACAGGCTTGCGGCGCAATGCACTTGGCCTCAGTAGCAATTTCCACTCTCTCTCTGGTCTGTTTATCTCTCTTTGTATTCGCTTATGTTGACACAGTCAGTGGCCGTTCTGGCTTCAGCTGTTTCAGTGAGAAATGGGTTTAAGAGTGAACACATGTTTTGTGTGTCGATTTGGAATATGTTTGAGTGGGAAAAAAATTATACAGTGCTGTTAATGCAGTTAATTGTCACTGTGGGATGAACAATGGACAATAATTTGGACAATAATTGATTGAAAAGGCTATTTTATGAATCCATTTTTAGCAATACTTTATTTATTAAATGTGTCTCTACTGTCTCTGCACAATGTAGAAGACATAAACAGCATTTGTATTTGCTTTTAACCTGTTCTTTCCTCTTATAAATAAGGCTGCTGAGAAATGCTACCCGTGTCTGATTAATCCCTGCTCATAGAGATGGATATATAAGACTGTTTCTTATCTATGAGATTGATAAGTGTGTGACTGAGTGTTTGTGTATGCATTTGTTTGTTAGCAAGTCACAAAGCTCTATCACATTGCTGCTCTCTTAGCCTACGCTTATCAAGCCATGAAAGTGAGAAAGATGAAAGATTGTGTCTATTTTTAATAATAATACAAAGAAATGAATATAGAAGGAGAAGAAATAAAACGAAGTCATCAGCATTTATGGTTGAGACTGAGCAACTGTTGATATCATGTTTTTGCAAATCCCACACAATGTGAACTATGGTCTAAAAAATACTCAGGGTTAGAGGTTTTTTAAAATCCCTAACCTTAATTGTTAACAATAATAAAACAGACAGGTCAGTGCAAGACTAGAGTCGTAGTTCACAGAGCTAAAGTATGTTAAGGTCACACGGTAGAGGTGAATTAGAATGAGCTTGTGCTCTATGTGCTTTCAATATGTGATTGGGGATTTCAGTGTTCGGACAGTCTTTTTCCAACTCACAGTGAGTTGCTCTGTGACCGTTCTAAACACAGCTGTAACTGAACCATCCAGATGTTTGCTCTTACACTCACAAATTACAGATTGGTAAAGAAGAAGCAAAGCTCTGGAGGTACTCCAAGATGTCACCAAGGGGTATTTATTCAGCTGTTTTCTTTCTTGTTGATAAATACACACACAAAGATGTGACGAATTTTTTTGGGGAATTATAGTATATTGTACAGGTCTAAATTCTGTCAGCCAGATGGTAAGCTAGCTCAGCTTTCTGTGAGAATTTGACAAGGTAAAATATTGATATAGTGCATATGCTGACAGACATTTGTATGCCTTACTATATCTTTAAAGGCCCCATTAAATCACATGACAAGCATCATTTTGTCGCCTTGTATTTAGATATTTAAAATGTAAAACAGAAGTTTTGGTTGAACATGTTGAATGGTTCAAAATGCCTACAAAATGTCACTAATATTACGAAACCTTTAATGTATTTATTAATGTTAACAATTCATACCACATTGTAAAGTGTTACCTTATAAAAAGTATAGCTTAAGGTACACTATATTGCCAAAAGTATTGGGACATCTGTCCAAATCATTTACCATGGCCACATGTGTATCAAAATGAGTACCTAGGCAGGCAGACTGCTTCTAAAAATATTTATGAAAGAATGGGTCGCCTTCAGGAGCTCAGTGAAATCGAGCGTGGTACCGTGAAAGGTTGCCACCTGTGCCATAAGTCCATTTGTGAAATTTCCTCACTACTAAATACATAATAAATGGAAGCAAATGGGGACAACAGCAACTCAGCCACAAAGTTGTAGGCCAGGTTCAGCGCATGCTGAGGTGCACAGTGCGCAGAAGTCATACTAAGACATTTTGGACAACTTCATGCTCCAAACTTTGTGGGAACAGTTTGGGGATGGCCCCTTCCTGTTCTAACACGCACCAGTGCCCAAAGCCAGGTCCATAAAGACATGGATGAGCGAGTTTGGTGTGGAGGAACTTACTTGACTGACCTTGTCTTCACCTCGACCCGATAGAACACCTTTGGAATGAATTAGAGCAGAGCCAGGCTTCTCGTCCAACATCAGTGTTTGACCTCACAAATGCGCTTTCTTGAAGGATGGTCAAAAATACCCATAAACACACTCCTAAACCTTCTGGAAAGCTATCCCAGAAGAGATTCCAAAAAAACCTTTTGCCAATAGTGCATGTTAAAATCCTGAACCTACTAGCTAATCAGTTGCAGGTGGTATAAGGAGGATGGTCATTCTCATTCCAGAGAGAATTTGAAAATCAGCAATGTTGCTGTGTTTTCCTGTAAAAAATATATGTATTAAATATGTAAATATATGTATTTTTAAATGTGCATATCTGATTAAAGTGATTTTATGTCCACTTTTAGGACAAAACTCAATTGTTTTCTTCATGGTGTTTTTAAATCCAATTAAGTTAGAAACTCTTTGAACCCTATAGTTATAAGATCCTGCATTCAAAAACTGCAATATGACTAATTAAATGTAACAACTGTGTAGCACCATACACAACCACACTGCTTGTACTGTAGTCAAGTAACCACTTCCTTCTTCTCTTTTTCTGTTTTAGTTTTTTGTCACTCCCTGTCTGTCTGTCTCTCTCTCTTCCTTTCTCTCTCGTTCCCTCTCAGACTAACTCTCTTGAGGTTTGGCAGCTGAGCCCCAGAGTTAAGTGGCTTTCCTAGTTTATCCTGAGAGGTCAGTGGGAGAAATGAAACCTCATCTCTAAACCATGATCACTGCCTTCGAACATGACAACCGCCTTGGAGTTGGATCACAAATTTGCTTTATGTCAGAAGTTGCATTTTTGTACTCAACCAATTCTTGACATTACGTAAACAAACAAGTATATTGTGTGTGTGTGTGTGTGCGTGCGTGTGTGTGCTTGTGTGTGTGCATGCATGTGTATGAAAGCAGGCACAGCTTAGACGGTGGTAGCAGCATTGTCGGTGGTTTCAGTGGCGGGTGAATTACAGCCTGCTGTAGAGCTGTGGTTTAGTCTGCTCTCTCACACACACAGTAAAGCGCTCCACTCGTCTCTCATCAAGGGCTCTTGTTTCATAGGCCCCGATGCGCAACAGTGCTGTAGGCCTTGAACCCGCACACAAATGCACATGGGTGGGCCACGAGTGCCAGGCCTGGAAGCTCAGGCTTGCCACAGGTGCTCCTCTGTTCTGCGTGTGTGGCTAATGAAGCTCATAAAGATGGTGGATCATTACTGAAGTGCCTTCATTGCAGCCCTGTAGATTTGCTTATGCAGATTTGCAGGTTCCTGCCAGCTCCTCTGACATATGTCTGTGTGGTAGCGGGTATAAAATTAGCACTACAAAGATGGAGATTGGAATCTGTGGGCACACTTGCAGTCAGTAAGTTTGTTTACAGGCACTTTAAAAGTTCAGGTTCAGGCTAAAACAGTAATTCTTTTTGAAATGTCATGTAAATGTTTTAGTCCAACTAAGCCTTTTTGTGCTTTATTTTAAGTCGGACTAACAGCTAGGTGATTGTTGGGCTTTGCCCTGCATGCTAATTGAACTACAGTTGGCCTCACTGTTGAGTGCTTGTTCCGAAAGACATGATAGTGTTCATTTAATGCTTCAGATTACACATCATGTCATGTACTTGGACAGACAGATGAAAACTAAAAGCATTTGTCCTGTAGATTTCAATTCTGTTGATCTGACTTTTGCAGTACACACACAAAGGCATTGTGATGCGATTACACTAAGCCTGGCTAAAGCCTCTAAAACAAGTAAGATTATTGTTATATTCAAAATAGCAATACATTAAATAGAATAGTATAGCTAAATGTAACTTTGAATGTAAGTCTGCACTCATTTTTTTTTTTTTTTTAAACAGACTGTGTGGGATGTGTGTGTAAAAATGTGTTACCAGCTTGTCTGGTTCTCAGCTTGCTTAGCGTGCTAACTAATGTGACATAAATTAGCTTACACTGCTTTTCTATACATTTATGTTTCCCCTTTTTCTCTTCCTCTTTCGTTATTCAGAATTTATGTGAGTTTCCATTCACTGTCATCACCAATCACAGACACTTGTTAATGAGTCTTCACATTTACCTAACTAGTGGATTTTATCAGGTACCGATTCCAAACACCCAAATTATGTCAAAAAGACTGAAAGGTCTTTTAAATTTGGAACTTCTAATGAAATCCAGTATGTAAGTGTAATTATATGTGTATTTACACTACTGTTCAAGATTTTGGGGTCAGTAATATTTCTTTAAAGGGGTATTTGAGCGCTGGGAAGATGAATGTGTCAGTAGGACTGTATTACACTAATCAAAAGTGACAATAAAGACAAAAAAGTTTCCTTGCTAAATATATTTTGCTAAAGTTTCCTTGCTGAGTAAAACTACAGGTGCTGGTCATATAATTAGAATATCATCAAAAAGTTGATTTATTTTACTAATTCCTTTGAAAAAGTGAAACTTTTATATTGTATTCATTCATTACACATATATTTCAAATGTTTATTTCTTTAAATTTTGATTATAACTGACAACTGAGGAAAATTCCAATTTCGCTATCTCATCAAATTAGAATATTACTTAAGACTAATTCAAAGAAAGGATTTTTAGAAATCTTGTCCAACTGAAAAGTATGAACATGAAAAGTATGAGCATGTACAGCACACAATATTTAGTTGAGGCTCCTTTTGAGTGAATTACTGCAGCAATGCGGCGTGACATGGAGTTGATCAGTCTGTGGTCCTGCTCAGGTGTTATGAGAGACCAGGTTGCTCTGAAGGTGGCCTTCAGCATTTCTGCATTGTTTGGTCTGGCATATCGAATCTTCCTCTTCACAAAACCCCATAGAATTTCTCTAGGGTAAGGTCAGGCGAGTTTGCTGTTCAATTAAGAACAGGGATACCATGGTTCTTAAACCAGGTACTGGTTGCTTTGGCACTGTGCGCAACTGCCAATTCCTGTTGGAAAATGAAATCTGCATCTCCATAAAGTTGGTCAGCAGCAGGAAGCATGAAGTGCTCTAGAAAACACAGTGGACCAACACCAGCAGATGACATGGCTCCCCAAACCATCACTGACTGTGAAAACTTTACACTGGACCTCAAGCAATGTGGATTGTGTGCCTCTCCTCTCTTCCTCCAGACTCTGGGACCCCGATTTCCAAAGGAAATGCAAAATTTACTTTCATCAGAGATCTGTCACGTTATGTGAATGCATCGTCTCACCTTTTCTGCGTGTGTGGGTTTGTTGGAGGCATGGTTTCTGATCACTCTCACTCTGATCACGGACACCTGCTGCACTCATCACGGGGACTATTTATACAGGGTTCACACTCACCTTTGCTGTCAGAACATTGCAGTCTGTCTAAGTCCATTCCGTGTGGTGTTCCTGTTCCTGTGTGTCTTGGATGTTTCTACTCGTCGCTCCGTAGTCACATCTCCCACAGATTTGGATAGCCCATTGAGCCCTGCGTCACAGCTATAATAAACTTTTTAATTCCCGCAACTGGATTCTCTGTCTCTTTTACACCAGCAAACGTAACAAGAACATAACTTTGGACCACTCAGCAGCAGTTCAGTCCTTTTTGTCTTTAGCCAAGGCGACACGCTTCTGATGCCGTTTGTTGTTCAAGAGTGGCTTGACACAAGGAATGCGACAGCTGAAACCCATGTCTTGCACAGTTCTGTGCGTAGTGGTTCTTGAAGCACTGACTCCAGCTGCAGTCCACTCTGTGAATCTCCCCCACATTTTTGAATGGGTTTTGTTTCACAATCCTCTCCAGGGTGCAGTTATCCCTATTGCTTGTAAACTATTTTCTAGCACATATTTTCCTTCCCTTCATCTCTCTATTAATGTGCTTGGACACAGAGCTCTGTGAACAGCCAGCCTCTTTTGCGAATGACCTTTTGTGTCTTGCCTTCCTTGTGTAAGGTGTCAATAGTCGTCTTTTGGACAACTGTCAAGTCAGCCGTTTTACCCATGATTGTGTAGCCTACGGAACTAGACTGAGAGACCATTTCAAGGCCTTTGCAGGTGTTTTGATTTAATTAGCTATTTAAAGTGTGGCACCAGGAAAATATTGAACCTCTTCACAAAATTTTCTGAGATACTGAATTTGGGATTTTCCATAGTTGTCAGTTATATTCTTAAAAATGAAAATAAATAAACATTTGAAATGATCTATAGTGAGTGTCTGTGTGTATAAATGGATGAATATAATACAAGTTTCACTTTTTGAATGGAATTAGTGAAATAAATATATTTTTGATGATATTCTAATTATATGACCTAGCCTGGAAATCTAGATGTCTAAGTGACCAAAATCTAATTTGCATCAAGTGTCATCTAGCAACTCTCCATAGACTTGTGAGCTGGAAAAACCAAATTCTGGTCAGGCCAATCACATCGTGTATAAAGCCGGTGGGCGGGCTTAACATAATGATGGTAGAGTTGCGGAGGTTCCGCGTAAAGTAAACACAGAAACTGGCGAACGGTGGTATTTCGAATCGGCTTTGGCCGCGACTCTGGAAGACTTGGAGTTAAGCTTTTCTCTGAGAAAAGAACAAAGAACGGCACTGATATCATTGTTAAGAAGGGAAGATGTGTTCAGAGTTTTGCCGACCGGATGCAGCGAAAGATTAATTATCAACTAGATCTGCTTCACGTTGCTCTGGTTGGTTGTAGCGCTATCCAATTGTGTGCAGAGGGAATTTAAACACACCTGTTTATCTCGCCCTGCGGTTTGAGCTGTCAATGGACAGTTCCCAGACTCAACATCTTGATGTTGGTCTGGTTTTTCAGGCTATATATGACCAGCACCTGTATGTATATATACACCCTATATATAATAATTATTTTATTTTTTTACTTTTGGACTGCAGTGTTTATATGTATATGTAAAATGTATTAATTTTTATTTAATTAATTTATTGTAAGGCTTCACTTTGCTGCTGATTCGTCTCTTTCTTAACAGCATTTTGATCATGTGATAATTGCTAAGCACTGGTTGCAAGGATGTGTGACCTGTTTACATTCCTTTGTGACGTGCAGATGTGCTCTTGCAGATAGGCGTTCTAGAATGTGGTCAGTCTGCGGTGTTCCAAGACACAGTTCAACCTCTCTGATCTGTGACGCACTTCCTTTGCTCTGCCATCTACTGCCACTGAAAAGTCTTGGCCTCGGCAGCCACTTCCTGCCTGAGATGAGCTTCTTCTCTGTGGCTTCGATGGTGAGTGGAACATGTGGCTACTGAAGCATCCTCATAAGAGAAAAACAAACCTAAAAAGAAAAGCAGATAGATAGAACTACTTATAAGAGCCTATTATAATATATTAACCTAAGAAACAATTATTGGTCTTTTGTGAAATTTCTACTTTACTTCTCACAATTTTGTTTCTTGTAATTGCAACTTTCAATTTAGCAATTTTAACTTTATATTTCACATTGTGACACTATACACTATATTGCCAAAGGTTTTGGGACGCCTGCCTTTACATGCACTTGAATTTAAGGACATCCCATTCTTAATTCGCAGGGTTTAATATGGAGTTGGTCCACAATTTACAGCTATAACAACTATTCCACAAGCTTTAGGAGTGTGTTTATGGGAATTTTTGACCATTCTTCTAGAAGCGCATTTGTGAGGTCAGGCACTGATGTTGGATGAGAAGCCTGGCTCGCAGTCTCCGCTCTAATTCATCCCAAAGGTGTTCTATCAAGTTGAGGTCAGGACTCTGTACAGGTCAGTCAAGTTCCTCCACACCATGTCAGTCAACTCACTCATCCATGTCTTTATGAACCTTGCTTTGCGCACTTGTTGTCAGGAAAACTCAGGATTCAAGTGCAAGTACAAAACCTTTATTTAAAGGAATAAAGCAGAACGTTCAACGTCAGGTAACATGTCACAGAATAGAGTGCACACGATGGTCCTTGGCAGCACAGGGACTACAATGGGTAGATCTTGAACGAAGATGCAGACGAGAACTCCACGCCGATATAAATATCCCTTTCGGCAGAAGACAGGATCATGAACAGGAAATTTCCAGTTCCAGAGCAAGAACTGGAACTCAGGAACGGAGGGCAAAACTGCAAGGAGCAGAGCGTGAGCACAAGACACAAGAGAACGATTCGACAAAGAACTGACAAACACAGAGACAATATATACACCCACGCTGACAAGTTGCAACTGCAGCTGATCGCTAATCAGCGATCGTAACTGCCCAGCAACACATGACAACTAATGACGTACATACAAACACACACGCGCACCACACATCACAAGAACCTCCACAGACCTGTGAAACGTGACACTTGTGTGCATGTTAGAACAGGAAGGGGCCATCCCCAAACTGTTCCCACAAAGTTGGGAGCATGAAATTGTCCAAAATGTCTTGATTTGCTGACGCATTAAGAGTTAATTTTGCTGGAAGTAAGGGGCCATGCCCAACCCCTGAAAAACAACTCACACCATAATCCTCCTCCGCCAAACTTTACACTTGGCACAATGCATTCAGACAAGTACCGCTCTCCTGGCACCCAAAACCCTGACTCGTCCATCGGATTGCCAGACAGAGAAGCGTGATTCGTTACTCCAGTGTCCAGTGGCAGCTGCTTTACACCACTGCATCCAACACTGCATTGCACTTGGTCATGTAAGGCTTGGATGCAGCTGCTCGGCCATGGAAACACATGAAGCTCTCTACGCACTTTTTTAGAGTTTTTGAGCTAATCTGAAGGCACAAAGTTTGTAGCTATTAACTCCGCTCTGTGATTTTACGTGGCCAACCACTTTATGGCTGAGCTTCTGTTTTTTCCCATTTGCTTCCACTTATAATTTAGTAGTGAGGAAATTTCATGAATGGACTTATTGCACAGGTGGCAACCTTTAATGGTACCATGCTAGAAGCGGTCTGTATGCCTATGTGCTTGATTTGATATATCTGTGGCCACTGAAGGGATTGGAACATCTGAATTCAATGATTGAGAGGGATGTCCCAATACTTTTGGCAAAATAACAATATAACTTGTACATAGGAAATGCCCCATATAATTACCCTAATTCATTCATTCATTCAAATAATTGAGCAGAATGACTAAAAAAATAATACAAATAATTCACAGCATGTTGTAGGAAGCATCTCATTGTAGTTATTATGCAACGTTTATGTGATAAATGCAGTGCATACTTATTCTGCTCATTGCACGTTCAGGTAGTCTGCTTCTCTACACGCCTCTTGGGCAAATGGAGCTGTTCTCTGCCAGAGCCCAATTAGTGAGGGTCACTGAGCGACTTTGACGTGGGTATGTGCGGTTGCCCCATCAGTGGGCAGATAGCTCATTAGTGCTACCGCGCTGTGGACTCAGAGTCTTTGCTGAGCATGCAATCTGTCTGTAGTAATCCACAGGAAGCTGGCATGGGAAGGGGGGAACTAAAAAGGTTGTACTAAAAAAGGTTGTCTAAAAAGTAGGCTCGGGGTGTAAGCAGCATGTTGCCAGAGCAGTATAGATTTATTGGACTGTCCTAACACAAGGTGGAGAGGCGGCAATAGAGAGCAGCAAGGACAAGCATCTCTGCACCCTCACAGTCGATTGTTCAGTAGAGCCGAAAATGTGTTTTCAGATCTTGGCTGGACTTGTTGTCCTGGGGGAGGCAGAATAAGAGAGGGAAGCACAAGAAAGAAATTCCATGTGTCTGTATGATGGTCGGCATGCGCGCGTGTGTATGTGTGTGTGTGTGTGTGTGTGTGTGTATGTGTGTGTGTGTGTGTGTGCTTGTTTTTGTGACATATCAGGACAAAAATGTGTATAATAACATGTGTATGACACAGGTATTACAGAAAATGGTGACATATCAGGACATTACCCCATGTCCCCACTTTTCAAAATGCTTATAAATCATACAGGATGAGTTTTTTTGAAAAAGTAAAAATGCAGAATGTTTCCTGTGATGGGTAGGTTTAGGTTTAGGGGCAGTGTAAGGGGATAGACAATACGGTTTGTACAGTATAAAACACATTACGCCTATGGAATGTCCCCACAATTCACAAAAACAAACATGTGTGTGTGTGTTTGTGTGTGTGTGTGTGCGTTTATTTATGTCAAAAGCCATGTTCTCAGAACTTGTGGGAATGATCTGAAGACTGAAGCCCACTCACATCTGTGTCTGCGTGTATGTGCTTGTCGAATTGAGCCTTCAGACTGACAGGATTCATTTTGGGCTTAACTATTTCATAGAACTTCATATTCATGTTTACAGTATCTGAATTATGGTATATGTTGTTGCTTTTAAGTCGTCAGGTTATATTACTAGCTGAATGCACATCAACGTCACCACAAAGTCGTAATTACAAACAGGAAATGTTTCTGTCTTTTCTTTAAGCCTCAAGTTTCCTAGTTGGGAGCATGTCTGAGAAAACATGCCGTACACAATCCATGCATTCTGTAGTAATGATACATTTGTTAAAATGTTTTTTTTTTTTTTTGCGTTGCTTGTCTAAAATACTGTGGTATTGTACAATTACAATAAAATATATAACAATTAAACTAAACAAAAACATAAAAAAGCAACATCCCGAACAATATTATTATACCATTATGTGTCCATGTGTAACTTGTTAAATCATTAGTCCAGGTGAGTGTTTCTCAATCAAAAGGCTGGATCCTAGAAAAGCTGCATATCTCAGCTGCCATTTCATCAAGTGCCATCTAAGGCCATCTCAGTGTGAAGGATCCCTGGAAGGCAGCCTTCACTTTGTCTCCTCCTTGCAGCTTTTTTTGAAGGATACATCAAGTGCATCCTTTGCGTCCTCCAGTCACCCGCAATCCATTGCACACATTCCAGTTCACAAAAAGGACTGGTAGGAAATGAGTCAGCCTGGTTTATTATTAAATGCAAGACAAAAAATATTTTTTTGAAAAAATATTTTTTATTGTGCTGGAAATGAGTGACTAAACTACCAATGGTGGCGATTGTTGTTTACTCTATTGCATCAATAGGAAGTCAGAAAATGCAAATATTTTTTATATAAGGTGTTTTCAAAATATATTTTTTACAGTATTTTCACTCCGCCACACGTGGGTGTCAGAAACCTTTATGATAGCCAGTGGACTTCTCATTCTGTGCTGAGAAGGGTTCTAGTACAGAAGCCCCAGAAGGACTGGACATGGAAGGATAGAGCCTCAGTAAAATGCGGTCACCATGATTGTGGGAAGCGCCCTGTATGTGTATTTCTACCAGAAAGATTCGGAAGCCAGATGAATTGCAAAAATTAACAAATTTATTGATAGTCCATCAAGTATGATGATTAGAGTTCTCTGGCGTTGACCCCGTCCTTAGCTTCCGTTTCGAGGGTAACGGACTCTGCATATCCTGGCTGAAGATGAAGGCCGGGGAGCAGCCGTCCCCGGGAGGTATAGACGGGGACCATCCTGGTGGTGGTGGGGAGGTTGGAGGTCGGTGTCAGCATCTGCGAACTCAGATATGTCAAAGTCACCATCTTTTATACTCTATGGATTAGGACGTATTGGTTAGGTCTGAAAGTGATGCGTGACATAACATTGAATATTCTTGGCAGAACTTACACTAAAGCTTTCATATCATGAGCTCAGGTTTTGGTTGGTTAACATGGGCCAGTTAATCACAACCTTTTCATTTATATTATGGGTTTGGTGTTTTGCTTAAAAATATCCTTAGGAATGTGTTATTATATCTGTGTATTTTATTTTTCCTATTGATTCAATAGAACGCATGAGCTTTAGGGAATACCAATATGGTAGCACGGCGGCTTCACTTTTTTTGACGTCATGAGCAATCTAGTTCTCTATATAGATCAGTGGTCATTACCCTATTCTGGATATCTTAACAGTTTACAGTAAGCAGATGGTGTCTCAGCGCAGCACTCTCTATGTCTCATGTGGCACAGCCGTCAGAGCACTAGACACCTACCTGTATGTTACCAGGGCAACACCTGCTCAGAGACTCTTAAGACTGCAGTCTTGGCAACGGTGTGAGTAACTCTTTGAGGAAAGACTTCTATCATATACAATAGAAGATTTACTAATTACCCCCCCCCCCCCCCCCCAGATCTTATCAATCACCTGCTTAGTTTTGTTACAGTATTAACAGAAATAAAAGTCACTTTTGTTGAAATGAATGAATTTGCTAGATGTAGGTAATAGACTGGTGATAGATTAATATGAATTTCTATATATTGTTTTGTATTTGTACTTTTAATATATTTTAGATGGCAGGGGAACGTCATAATAATGCATTTAAACAAAAAATAGTTTTTGCTGAGGCATCACTCTCTCCATACAGGTATGACGAAACAGAATGCAATAATGCAATTTTAATGTGCGGCTCAAAATGCTGACAAAGATACGAGACTCGCTCTGCTGAAAATCTATGTCCCTTGAATAAATAATCATCATAGACAGCTGTATTTTTGTCCATTTTTCAAAACATTTCCCTGTGAGGTGTCTGTTCATTTGGAGAGGTGCACTAGAGATTTGTCGCTTTGCACACAGCTGTTTGGTTCGATATCTGTTTGCAGTCTGTTCCTAAGGGGTCGTGATTTGGCTGGTTAGCATGGCCCCATTAACCCTTGCTCATGGTAGTTGACCACACCAGCTGGTAGAGCTGGTAGCTGCTTCTATAAAACATCTTTGTTCATTGATGGCATTTCTGAATCTGTGTATTTTTACAGAACATAGTTTTTGCAAGAACATACATTGTTTATATTTCATTAGAGCATTGTTTTACCAGTGATTTTACTGTGTTAAAAAAAACACATAGATGCCTCATTAGCGGCTGTTTAGCATACGTCCGCCATATTGGAATGGTCAAAGATCTTATCTCGGTTGGAGGCACGATCACTCATGGACCATGGGGGTGGGGGGTGAAAACTTATTGAATTTGAAGATCAAGGTAAATTGTACTTAATTTGTCTTCTGGGAAGCATAAGTACATAATAAAGTATCTTCTGTTGCTTCTGAGGGGTAGTACTAAATGAATAAAATTGATATTTATACAAAATAAGAAAGAATTGGACAGTTTTTACCCCTTGGAAACCCGTTTGCTTTTTGTTTGAAACTTTCTTTAAATAGTTGTGTTTTAGTCCCACAATTGTCCTCAGTGTGAAAAGATGGATCTCAAAATAATACAGTCACTGCTGGAGAGGGTTCAAATATGCAAAAGCTGCTGGAAAACTGAAGAATGTGCAGGACCTGAAGGTTTTTTCTGAAGAACATTGGGCAGATTAACTGCTCAGGACAAACAAGGGACTCATGAAAACAACAGCCAGTGGATCATCCAGGGAATGACACATTGTACTGAGAATCAATGGTTAATACACTTTTGTGAATGTAAAATATATGTAAAACAAAATGTATGTAAAATATCTTATTCAGGACAGCACTAAATACAGAATAACACATTTTGTATGATCTCTTTAATTTTGTTAAAATGATTCACATTTTCGCAGATTCTGCATGTGGTTTACATAGTTTTTCTTGCAATATGAACTTGACTTCAGCAGATGATTATGCTAAACTGACACAATACAACAAGACATTAAAAAGTCATAGTACAAGTAAAAACATTAAAAGTACCATAGTAAAAACATGTCATATTGAGTGAATACATATAATAACACAAATCGACACATTCTCTTCTGTAAAAGGTTATCCCATTTCTACGGGAATTTAAATATTGCCGGTTTCACAATGAGATGCTGTGCAATGTTGTTGGTACAGTATTGTTCAAAATAATAGCAGTACAATGTGACTAACCAGAATAATCAAGGTTTTTAGTATATTTTTTATTGCTACGTGGCAAACAAGTTACCAGTAGGTTCAGTAGATTGTCAGAAAACAAACAAGACCCAGCATTCATGATATGCACGCTCTTAAGGCTGTGCAATTGGGCAATTAGTTGAATTAGTTGAAAGGGATGTGTTCAAAAAAATAACAGTGTGGCATTCAATCATTGAGGTCATCAATTTTGTGAAGAAACAGGTGTGAATCAGGTGGCCCCTATTTAAGGATGAAGCCAACACTTGTTGAACATCTATTTGAAAGCTGAGGAAAATGGGTCGTTCAAGACATTGTTCAGAAGAACAGCGTACTTTGATTAAAAAGTTGATTAGAGAGGGGAAAACCTATAAAGAGGTGCAAAAAATGATAGGCTGTTCAGCTAAAATGATCTCCAATGCCTTAAAATGGAGAGCAAAACCAGAGAGACGTGGAAGAAAACGGAAGACAACCATCAAAATGGATAGAAGAATAACCAGAATGGCAAAGGCTCAGCCAATGATCTCCTCCAGGATGATCAAAGACAGTCTGGAGTTACCTGTAAGTACTGTGACAGTTAGAAGACGTCTGTGTGAAGCTAATCTATTTTCAAGAATCCCCCGCAAAGTCCCTCTGTTAAAAAAAGGCATGTGCAGAAGAGGTTACAATTTGCCAAAGAACACATCAACTGGCCTAAAGAGAAATGGAGGAACATTTTGTGGACTGATGAGAGTAAAATTGTTCTTTTTGGGTCCAAGGGCCACAGGCAGTTTGTGAGACGACCCCCAAACTCTGAATTCAAGCCACAGTACACAGTGAAGACAGTGAAGCATGGAGGTGCAAGCATCATGATATGGGCATGTTTCTCCTACTATGGTGTTGGGCCTATTTATCGCATACCAGGGATCATGGATCCGGATCAGTTTGCATATGTTAAAATACTTGAAGAGGTCATGTTGCCCTATGCTGAAGAGGACATGCCCTTGAAACGGTTGTTTCAACAAGACAATGACCCAAAACACACTAGTAAACGGGCAAAGTCTTGGTTCCAAACCAACAAAATTAATGTTATGGAGTGGCCAGCCCAATCTCCAGACCTTAATCCAATTGAGAACTTGTGGGGTGATATCAAAAATGCTGTTTCTGAAGCAAAACCAAGAAATGTGAATGAATTGTGGAATGTTGTTAAAGAATCATGGAGTGGAATAACAGCTGAGAGGTGCCACAAGTTGGTTGACTCCATGCCACACAGATGTCAAGCAGTTTTAAAAAACTGTGGTCATACAACTAAATATTAGTTTAGTGATTCACAGGATTGCTAAATCCCAGAAAAAAAAATGTTTGTACAAAATAGTTTTGAGTTTGTACAGTCAAAGGTAGACACTGCTATTTTTTTGAACACACCCCTTTCAACTAATTGCCCAATTGCACAGCCTTAAGAGCGTGCATATCATGAATGCTGGGTCTTGTTTGTTTTCTGACAATCTACTGAACCTACTGGTAACTTGTTTGCCACGTAGCAATAAAAAATATACTAAAAACCTTGATTATTCTGGTTAGTCACATTGTACTGCTATTATTTTGAACAAGACTGTATAATAGATTCATACTATGACACGCTGACCGTCGTTGCAAGATGGTGGGCATGCGGACGTGTCTGGAGCAGTCGAATGTGGCATCTATTTATACATATCTATGATGAACTGCCATCAAACAATAAGTGTTGTCATGGTGCCATACGCTCATCATCTCTAAGGCATTCAATGTTACAATGGCGCTAAACACCATGACAATATTCACCACCATGGTACCAAAAATAATGCATATAAATAAAGGACAATGATCACTCATTAGACAGGAAGAACAGATGGTTAACGAGAGGAGTGACAGGGCTGGAGTAAAACCACATGTTAGTCATTTAGTCCATACAGTTCTTCCTGGGGAGTTTTGCTCTAATTCACACAGAGGTCCGGATTCACACCATCAGGAAAGAAACTCACACGGTGATGTGCAAGCATCATGACATTATGGTGTGTGACTCACAGAGACACTTGGCAAAAATATCTTAACAACTGTTTCCTGACTCCCCGCATGAGAGAAATGTGAACTGGACACACAGGTGTAACAAATACAAACTTTTTAAAGGGAAGCAATTTAACAAGACTGACCTTGAAGACAGCTGTGAAATACGTTCTCTGTGATTTGTTTTAGTTTTAAGAGGATAAATTCCAAATAACTGAATCGTACTGTAATTAAGTCATTAGCACCAGTTAAATATGCTATTTGTTTTTAGCTTGCCATCAGCCATACTCATAATAATTGCTTGAGAGCTACAGCTTTGTTGGAGATACATTAACATGGAGCAGTCTGATAATTAGAGAATTAAAAGAAAGTCCATTTTTAATCTTCTTTGGAAAAGAAGTCTAATGGATTTCACACACACAAACACACACACACAGTTAGCGCATTAATCTCTGTTGATTTGGCTAATCGCTTTCTCTCTCTTGTGTGTAAGATCATAGAAAGATTATTATGAGGTTTTGGGTTCAGCGACGTTTTCAGTCCGGAAGAAACAGCTGAGTGTTACGATCGATGAATCCTGTATCAGGCCCCGGCAGACTCCATGATCCGTGAGGAGGTTAATCAGTGTTAATCAGAGTAACTGACTGCTCTGAGCTAGCACACACCTCGTGTGTGTGTGTGTGTGTGTTGAGCTTTTATGATTGTTAAATCAACATAACACATTTGTGAGATGTGTGTTTCTGTTTATTAGGATGTGTAGGAGAGCTTGTGGGTGTTAATGTATGCATGATAACAGGGAACCCGATGTGCGTTTGATGTGTATCGCAACCCCAGCTTTTGATAATTCCATGTTTGAAGCACTTTTGTGCCTTCACTCTTCACTCTTTTCCTTCATCTCCCTTTTTCCCTCCATCTCACCATCTAGTCTATAGTGTGTTCTGACAGGAAATAGAGCTCAACAGCAATCCATTGCCGGTGAAGGGGATATTTTTAGAGAGACTGTGAGACCATTCAGCGAGCATGGCAGTACTTGTGTGAAGTCAATTTCGCCTGGAGGGGGATTTAAGTTGCAGTGAGTACCAGAGGGAAAGCATTTTTTTTCTGGGAAGGTCATGAAATTAGCATCCAGGAGGAGTGAGTCAGAAGGGGCCTGCAGTGACAGATAGCCTTTGTGTTCAACAGGAAAACACAGTGGTGTGTATTGTCACAGCAAGCCCGCCTTCTCCCATCTCCTCTCCACTCCTTCCAGAAAGTGTGTGAGTACATAGAGTGACCAGAACATTGTGACTCTGTGTGTTTGTATTAAAGGAAACAGGCAGGATTTAAATCCTAGGCAGTCTAGACTTAATCATATTGTTGCATTGAATAATTATTTTATTTAGAATAAGAGATTCTGTTGTTGTTGTTGTTTTACACACAGTATTCCGCTTTTTTTAGCCCCAAGCATTTGGTCTAAGGTGATAGTGGACACTGAACCCATTTAGCACTGAACTGATAAGTCACATCCCCACTTCTTACACCCTTGGCCTCTTAACTTCCTTTCTCACCCTCTGCTGCTCTGCTCATTGTCCATTTAGCAAAGTTACAAAGAAACTTGAGTGTTTGTTTTGCTATCTCCAACTTGAATGAGCAAATCCCATTTTGCATATGAAATACCAGACTTTCAACGTTGCTGCTTAGGGACGTTCACAGAATGAAAAGGACATATGATTTTATAAAATAAAAAAAACTTACAATAATACAATAATTTTTGTTTTATTTACAACTGTATTTTTATAATGTATAGACAAAAACATTTTAAAGAGTAAATGATAACATTTTTTTTTCTTTTGAAATGTTTTTGTACACATAAGTATAAATAGAAAGCTATTGAAGACTTTTCTGTAGGAACTCAAATATTCCCTGTCTGTCTGTCCGTGTATCTATATACCCATCTTTCAGTCTATCTGTCTACACTGTTAACAAATTATTTAAGAAATAAGTTACCTGGTTGCCTTAATTTTGAGTTAATTGAAGTTAAAAAATTGAGAATCGGCAAACTTTTTTTTCCATTTTATTTGTGATGACGCAGTGAAACATGCCAAATTGTGCTATTTTCATGATTTATCACATTTTTTATATGGTTCCGATACAATAATACTTTGAGTTTCTTTTTATTAAAACAATTTCCTTTATTGTATCAACTCAATTTTAAGGCAACCAGGTTACTTACTTTTTTAAGTTAAACCAACAATAATTTTTACAGTGTAGATATGAAAAAGCTGAATATCTAAAGAGCTATTTTTTTTAATTTGGGAAATTATATTTTTATCAAAATTAAATTACATTCTCATCACTCCATAAATGAACACTGATAGCAAACTGCTGTAACTGTGAGTGTGAGAGGACTCTTTCTGGGGGAGGGGGTGGTGGAACCCCTCAGCTGTTACCGTATGCTGTTGATCACGTTTTGTCAGAAACTCATCTGCTCTGGATGGTTTCTGAAGAGGCCCCTGAGTGGGTCTGTCATTCACATGGAGCCTCTTGAACCTGCCCGCCCTCGGCCTCCCTGCATCCCAATTAATGGGAAAAAAGGCTGAGAGGGGATGCTTGACTCTGACAGACGCTCTTTAATTGTTATCCTCCGTCCCTGCGGATACTCTAGTTTTCACAATCGCAGACACAGGCTGTCTGATTGCTCTGCGCCTCTGCATAAGCTGAACACCCTCTGCCTTGAAGGAAGTGCTTGTTCAACTTTTATATTCAAATAGATTTTTTTCTTTTCTTATTTTGTGAGGATCAGGGTGGTCTGTCGGTTTTGTCATCATCTTCAAAAAAATCATTCACCCTAAACTTTTTCATGTTAAAAAATGATATTCTTTTTATTACTTTTACTTTCAATTTTACCTTCCTTACATTTTTATTCAGATTATTTTTCTCATAAAAACTTTAGAATAATGGTCATTAGTTAACTACATTAGTTAACATGACCTAATAATGAAGTGCACTTATAAAGCATATCTTTGTTAATATTAATTTCAACATTTACTAATTCAAATCTTGTTAACATTAGTTAATGCACAGTGAACTAATATGAACAAACCATGAACAGCGGTATTTTTATTAACTAACATTAACAAAGTTTAACTAATAAAGTAGCACATGTACTACTCATGGTTAGTTTGTGTTAGTTACATTAACTAATGTTAACTAATGACCATTATTCTAAAGTGTTACCAATTTAGTTTTAAACTTATTAAACTAGAGTTTGAAAAGCATTCTCAAATCCATTCTAAATTACACATAACCCTTGTGGGAATATTGCAGTTCAGATCCGCATTGTAACTTGTAACTGAAAAAACATTTTCCTCAGACGTCAGCCTGCGTCAGTAAATGTGAATAAATTCATTTCATTCCTCTGATCTTGTTCTTTGTTCTTATGCCCTCAGATATTTGCGGCTGACTTTAGCAAATAACCATTGTGTGATGACACCGGCTACGTCTGTAATGTGATATTAATCGCCCTTCTTCATAATGAAAGTGAGTGTGCAGTTCTAATCCATCAGCTGCGGTTTGCACACAATGCCTGTGATGATTACCTTTACTTGTTTTGACTGTTTGCTGGATCTGGTGTTTGCCTCTATTCACCTTTGAAACCATTTCCTATTCTCTCAGCTTGTGATGGCAACCAGTCACTCCACCTCACGCTGTTGAGTTATTTGTGTGTGTTTGTGGGTGTGTAGTCAGTTTTGTGTATGTGTGTGTTTGAGAGAGCGAGATTTCACACCCTGTAGGTTGTAGGCTGTCAGTGACGCACATTCCAGACTGTCCGCCCAGGCCTCTGTCACAGTGCCATTAACACTAGTGCATGCTGGGAGTGCCACTCTTCTCTGGGAGTGCATTAATGGAGCCTTTAAAAAGGAAGGTTAAAAGCCGCACATCCTGCTCAGATCAATTCTTTATTGTGGTAGTGAACCGTGGCTGCTGTGACTCTTCCCTCTTGTTAACATAATGCTTTAAAAAGCAACCGAAAGGATTTTACTGTATAAATAATGCAAATGGAAGGTAATCACTAAAAGCAACAGGTTATGGCACGCTCATCACTTTTCAGCGCTGGCGGCAAACTGTACACAGACTTAAAAGCTTTCTGCAGGAAAAGGAAAGAAGGAGGAAAATGCAGAGCTTTACGTGAGTGGAATAAAGCAGTAGCATTGACAGAGAAGTACAGAGACAGCGTTTTGTATTCCCAGAAACCCCATCACCTCACAGAAGGGCCCAAACCTCTTAAGACCTGAGCATTAGATACAACACGGCTGCTTTATTCCAGCAGTGTTCATTAGGTCAAGATGGCAGATTGAGCTTTCTAAAAGCACTCAAGCTGAGTTTATGGTCATTTATGAAGCAGCCAGTACAGGTTAGAAAAAAAATGATAGGTGTGTTTTAAGGAACTGAGGATTTTCAAGGTACTGCAAAAAGTAAAGGAACATTGAGCTGTAATAGTTTTTCAAGAATCTCATAATTGTCTTTCTCACTGCTAAGAGGTCATGTTAATTCTCTGTAGCATAATTAGAACAGGATACGACAGAACTTAATTGATCCCTGAGGAAAATGTCTTGCTATAATAACAGATTCCAGAAAAAAAGAAGAAGAAAAAAAACAGATCCCAGCACGCAGACTCATAAGACATCGTATCAGTTTAACATGATGGAGCAGTATATATCAAAGAAAAGGTAAACCTGTTTTGAAAAGAAAGATAATTTTGTTTTTACTTTGAAATGCAAATGAATTCAATGGTGTGTAAACAATGATGAATTTGTGCATGTACATTATTTAGTCATTTTTTTATTAAAGCTGCAGTCTGTAACTTTTTGCGCTCTAGCGGAAGAACATTGCAGCCGGAGCTACTTCTCTCTGTTTATGTCTATGGTGGATCACGCAGGGACTGTGCTCCTCCACAGCGGTTCCTACCAGACCGGCCTGAAATAGTTCCAATATAAACACTTATTATAAGTTTACCATAAGGATTCAGGGTAAGACAAAAACACGGTTTGGAAAATGGATTCATGTTGTACATTATATATTTTTTGTAAATCTGGAACGCAAAAAAAAGTTACGAACAGCAGCTTTATGTGGTAGGAACAAAAAATGTGTGAATCATTAAAATGTGAAATATTAATACCATAAAAGTATATTTTTGTGAATTAACAAAAATGAAAGGATCTTTAATAAATATATGGCTACATTTACATGTGGGCGGCTATTTTCATAAACGGACATTTTCATCCTCTCCGGTTTCAAAATGGACATCATGCACACGTACCATGTATATATGCCGTCAAGAGCATGCCAAACCTGTAGGTGGCGGTGTAACGAGAAGCTCAAGCCCACGTAGGCCAATCAGAATCCCGGTTGCACTGGCGGTGACGCAGTCTTGTTTTTTGTGTTGGAGGGAGTTGTTGCAAAATTGCTGACCTCCGAGCACTCATTCGTCTCTGCTCCTCAACATAATGGAGCAGCTGTATTTGCAAATGCAAACACACGAAAAGGGTTTGCACCAACATAAATGCGACTGCTACTCTGAACACTTCCAGGATCACATGTAGCCTAAACATAGGTCGCACTTTTGACGTATAGGTGCGAGCTCTGGCGCATACTGTGACGTTGGCCTAATACCCGTTTGTCTCAGTTTACATACAAACGTGCAAACGAAGATTTTCAAAATCTCCACTCTGGACGGAGTTTTCAGAGGCGAATTTTCCTTTTGCGTGTAAACAAAGGGCGCAAACAAAGGGAAATGTCTCCATTTTAAAAAAATAACCATGTACGTGAAAACCGGCCCTACAAGGTAATAATTTTAATTGGTAAATAAAAAGAGCGTATTTTATATTCAACAAACAAATATATTCAATATATGCTTCCAGTGCCACAAAGTTGACTTAGTAGGTATTTAAGAGTAGGTACAATAACTTAAAGAGGAAGTAAAGACTTGTCACAAGTCCTCCGGCATCCCTCCACCACCCCAACTCTAGTTTTATTATGTATTACAAATTATATTAGCATTCAAATTAAAGAGCATTAATTAGTCTGGGGTTGGCGGATCCAGAAGCTGAAGGCGAGTTTTGTGTTCAAATCCTCCATCATGGTCAGCAAGCCAAATATATTTTCTTTCATCGCCTTCAAAGATTATTGTGGAAATATGAACTCATAGGTCATCGATGTTAGAATGGTGTTTGTAATTAGATATTCAGTAAGTATACTTAATTGTTTTTTGTTACTCTGAAAACATATTAGAGGTCTATCATATAATAATCCAGGGTCAAAAAGTATGTAAAAATGAATGTACAGTAAACAAAATAGTACTATCAGCAAGAGATATCGATTTATTTTTCATATATCCTATATTCCTGAGGTTATGAATATCATTATGAAAAAGGCCTGCAGAAATGTGAGCCTGGTGGTGAGTTGTGGGCCGTGACAGAGAGCTCTCTCCTTCGGCATACGTGTCAAACTCACACTAATATTATCAAAGAGTACTTAACCTTATCTGAGTTTCACGATGTGATTGGCTACATACTGATGGGGTTTGTCTAAGAGTTTCTGAAATGTGTTACTATTTGAGAGATAGATAAAGAAAGGGAAAGAACTGCAGAGACAGAATAGTCTGCGGTCTCTAGTGAGTTAGATAGAGTTAGACATTGGGCATCTCCCCAGCCCTTCGCTAAGTCAAGTGGACTACAGGGATATGCTGATAACAAGACTCTGTGTGAAGTCGAGAGAAGGAGAGAGCAAGGGATTGTAGAAGTTAAAAGCATGATAGATGTCCACAGGAGTTTCACATCAAGGTGCTGTATGTGCACCTTTTGCCGTGAATATTGAGGATTTGATCAAAATAAGGGCACGAGATAATGAGCAATAAGAATGATATGAGGTAGAAGACAGCTGCTGGATGAAAGAAAATTCTGAAGAAGGGCAGTCTGCGAAAGCTTTACAAATGAAAGATTCACATTTTAAGTGAAAAATCTGAGGCCTTTTCATGGGAATGACAGCTGGGAAAAGGAGATAAAGGCCCATTCAAAATGATTAATATAGCCTAAATTATTTTAGAAATAAATGTAAATTCCCATACAGATCTCTGGGCATTGGGCAGAACAACAAAAAATGTTTTATTTTTTTTCATAAAAACCATTTGGAATGAATAATTGTCAATGAATTTGATCTTAATTGTCATGAAGAGTAAGTTATGTTTGACTAATTTATATATAAAAATATACATATAGTATATGAAGTGGTACCTCGTAGTACTATACCTTGTCACTGACCCTGATAAAAAATGGGAACAATAGTAACTATTTAAATACATTTATAAATTAAATATTTAAAAACAAAAACCCTAGTATTATTAATAAGAAAAGCAGGTTCACTTTAAGGCTTATTTGCAGTATTGTTGTTGTGCAGGGAACTGATTGCATGGGCATATTGGGTGTGCTAACATGATCACAGCTGTGTCATGCTAATGGGACCCTCAGGGCAGGGATGGGCTGGACTACTGCTCTTTGTTGCATGTCTCCCAGAAGACCTAATCTGAGGTGATAACCTTTGTTTTACACTGGGCCTTCTACAATATACTGCATTTAGACAGGTGTGTGTGTGTCACAGGATAGGGGAATAGTTACATGAACTCCTCATAGAACAGTATCCCTCCCCAGGGAAATTTTGACTGTGATTTGTCAAATTGTTCACAAAATGTCTGAAAGAAGCGGAGAACAAAGGATAGATGTTTACAACAAACTAAAGCCTCACATTTACAGTCTTCATTCATAGATCGAATTGTCGTCTTTTTTATTAGGAAAAATATATCGTTTTTCATTAAACAGTTGTAAAAAGGTAGTTTTTAATGAGAGGTGCCATGTGAGAGAGTGTTCAGTAGACCCACTCCACAGCTAGTAAGCATGGACAAGTATATCTTTGGGCATTTGTCTGTGTAGGTGTGAAGCCAGCTATATTTCCTCTCATCCACTGTTCTCTCTGTCAGATGATAGCTTGGTTGGCACTACATACTGGTGGTGTTGAGGAGGTGCTTGACTTTTCATCCCCCCAAGCTTTCACACTCCGCCTGCAGCACCTGGCCACTTTGTTGACCTGCTTTTAAAGCCCTATCCACTTGTCTCAATCACCAAAAATAACTGCACCCCTCTGAAGAACTCCTGGCTCTCTCGCTTCTTTCTGTTTCTCTCGCTTTTTCTCTCAAACCGTGTAAGCACATATGTACTGTGTTTATTATTTTACTTTTAAAAAGAATAATATAATGTACACATATTACCAAAAAAAAAAAAAAAATGAACATGTGTCACTGATTCATTCAAAGATTGATTCATTCAGGAATGAAACGAGTCATTGAATCAATCATTCAGCTGAATTATTTAAGAATGTTGATTGAATCAATAACGTTGTTAAGGGATGTTAAGGGTTTACACCTGTTCACACCTGGTCACTTCATGCGGTTTCTCTGATTGGATAGCTATCCGATCATGAAAAGACTATGGTGTAAATGCCCCTTTAAATCCGATCACTCAAACCCCTTCAGGAGGTGGTCTGAGATAGCCTGACAAGCCAGACCCACATCAAGATGTTTGGTCTGGAGAAAAGCTTAACTCCAAGTCTTCCAGAGTCGTGGTCAAAGCTGATTCGAAAGACCGCCGTTCGCCAGTTTCTGTGTTTACTAGAATCAGCAAGCCGACTCTATACACAATGTGATTGGCCCGACCAGAGTTTGGCATTTACAGCTCAGATGGGTGTTGAGAGTTGCTAGACGACACTCATGGCAGATCAGATTTGCTAGGGTGCGTCTAGATTTCTAGGCTAGGTCTGAGATGCATTCCAAACCAAACTGGACAAGTGTATATGCATCTTGTTGTTCAAACCACATGTACATTTTACTCCTACCAAAATGTATGTCTGAGAGCGTGTTATAGGCTATATCATGTTATAGCCATATATATAGTGCCACTGCAGCACACATTGCCACAGATGAGTAGCTGAAAGTAAGAAAGTCAACAACACACAATCGTCTTCATAATAGTGAGGCTGCATTTACACTGCAAGTCTTAATCCACAGATCCCATTCTTTGACCGTATCCAATTGTTATGTCCCATGGTCTACCATATGCGTAGTACAGCGATCACCGACAATGACTTAGGCAGGGAATTCATTTAAACACAGACGGATAATCGGATAATAGTCATGCAAGGGAATGCAAATGGGCGGGCCATGAAAATCGTACATGGTCAAAAAATCGGATCTGTGCATTAAGACTTGCAGTGTAAACACAGCCTAAATGTTCTCACTAGTGCTGATGCCACTCTCTCTCCTATAGTGGCCTTCGACTTGGAATTAGCTGATAATAAATAAAAATGCATCTAATATCTGTTGTTTTTGTTAATGTGAACTTTGCATATAGCACAGGAATTGGCGATTGGATCTATATTTGTTTTTCGGAAAAGAGTGTAAATGAAACCGTTTAAAAAAATCAGATAACAATCCGATCAGTAAAAATACATGACCAGGTGTAAACAGGCACTATTATACTGTAACTAAAGCCATTAAAAAATACTTTAAATAAACGTTAAATCAAATGAAATAAATTATAAGAAAATGAAGCTTATTTTATTTCAGCTAGTTCAAAACTTCTCATTTTCATTTAGTTTAACTTGACGTATTAAAATAACTACAACTGAAGTAAACAATTGCACAAAAAAAAAACAACTTGAGGCATTTAAAAACTAATACAGAGGACAAAAACTAAAATAATATAACTTTAAAATTAAAGGAAAAACAGCGTTCCTTCTCCACTAACCAATGAAAGAGCAGAAAAATGTTCTCCATTACACCATTTTTTATGGAGTCCAACATACACAAAGAGGCCCCATAAATGTTTTAAGCCTAAAAATAATCCAGATTCTCTTTAAATGTGTACTTAACCTGTCTCTGAACCTGAGAGTGGACACTATTGATTCCTTAGACAACATGGAGAAAAACTCAGCAAAGTATTGCTGCCAAGTTTTTTCAAGAGAGCTCTCATGCCCCAGTGGCTTACCCCCGGAGCTTTTCAAATAGCTGTGATAGGCAGCTGTGTCCCAAACAGGCTTATGAACATATAACACCCTCTCCAAACACACACACACACACACACACACACACACACACACACACACACACACACACACACACACACACACACACACACACACTCAGCTGTGCTCAAAACAGGCTTATACACACTCGCACACACTGTGACAGCCAGCTGAGTTCTCAACAGGCTTATGTGCCACAGGTTCCTGTGTGGAATCCCTTTCTTCTTTATGGTGAGATTATAGGGAATCCATCAGTACAGATGCAGATTGGATTGGGAGGCGAATCCCTAAAGAGAAGCTTTTCTTTACCCATCATCTCTGGCAGCTCCCAAATCAAAGTCTTGGATTAACGGTCACAGATCCACAAGCACCAAGTCCTTTTATATGCATATATATCATCCATTACCTGCACATTAGCATCTAATATATGCTATTTCTTCGAGCGGTGTGTGAGTCAGCAGGGTTATGCCATGGCTCCTGTTCGGAAGATATTATTTTTACTGGAACAGAAGCTGAATTTCTAAGTGCTCATTGGCTCAGTTGATGCTCTCTCTCTCTCTCTCTCTCTCTCTCTCTCTCTCTCTCTCTCTCTCTCTCTCTCTCTCTCTCTCTCTCTCTCACGCAAGTACGCACGCACACGCACTCCACATACAACAGGCTGGGGCCAACTGCCAAAGCCTCCATCTTTCTTACTCTTGTTTTCATTTGGCGACAGTGCTCATGTCTGCATTTGTCTCTTTTGATAAGGCCTTTCATCCTGTTTGCATTGATTACAGCCTGACAAGTCACTCTGATACACCATGGCCCATTCAGCCTAGCGCTGCACACTGAAGCTATTGTAAGAAGGAATGTCTCTTTTCAGGCCCCAATCCCACGTATGAAAGCACGTCAATAATCCAGAGACAGAGGCGCCCCACAATGCATGCACGCCATGCAGAGTCGAACCTAGTTTTCTGCTCCACTACCAGGGAAATCAAGCAAAGTGTGGATGAAAAAAACAGGCAGGCAGAGAATGAGAAAGAAGAATTTCTCACATACTGAGAATAACCTTGCCAGCTATCATTTGGAAATATATTAGCATGAAAATACAACGTGTTTGTCAGAGCAAAATGCGAATGAACAGGCACTTGGATGTGAATCCGTTGTGTATTTCCTCTCCATGATTGCGGCTAAATCAGTTCGATCCTTTAGATAGCAACACATGTTTCAGGTATATGACAAATACTTGGTTTTATAGCCAGTAAATTGAAAAGAGGGGTGGGGTGCAGTCTGTCATCTCCAGATGTTACTATGGTCGTCAAAACAGACTTGACAGGGCTTTGTTAGCCCTTGTCTATGGGTTGAAAACTCATTGACTCTCACTTTTGTTGTATTATATAGAACTTTTTTTGTGAGGGGTCACTGAGCAAACCTCTGCGCGCACCAGCGGTACACAAGTAGCTTGAAATAGCTTACTCTTCATAAAAGGATGTCTGCCATTAACCCAATTTAATGTTTTGAACATTTCTGTAATTCCAGGAGAAAAGAAAATTTCATTTGTGCACTGACAAAAAGACAACCCAGGCTCATTGGAAATACGTGACTCTGCCTACATTTTTGAAACACCTGAAATATGTACCTTCTGGTATGTTTACCTGCACTTTTTGGGTGAAACGTCCACTGGAGGCGCTAAGTGGTAATATTTTTTCTCCATTCCCAGACTGATCTCATGAAATGGCGTATGTATGACACGCCAATTCGTATGCCATTTTGGCGTGTTATCAAGAAGCATAATCGCTTTTTAGCGTGTTTATCAACACCGTTACATTCTACCCCCCTACACTGCCCCTACCTCTACTCCTAAACCTACCCATCACACACACACACACAGCCCCTAAACCTACCCATCACACACACACACACACACCCACACAGCCCCTAAACCTACCCATCACACGCACACACACTGCCCCTAAACCTACCCATCACACACACACTGCCCCTAAACCTACCCATCACACACACACACACACACACACACACACAGCCCCTAAACCTATACCCATCACACACACACACACACACACACACACACACACACACACACACACACACACACACACACACACACACACACACACACACACACACAGTCCCTAAACCTACCCATCACACACACACACACACAGCCCCTAAACCTATACCCATCACACACACACACACACAGCCACAGTATTGGCTCTCGTGTGTCTCGTGACCGATTGCATCACTACGTCCGCATTGATTGTAAAATGCCATTGGCTCTCGTGTGTCTAGTGACCGATCGTGTCATTCTACACTTGCTCTGTGTATCATTGGAATTAGAAATAAGAATGAACGAGTGCGTGTGTGTGTTCTGTTCGCAAAGGAGCGCGATCATCATTTCAACGACTAAAACATTAAGATCAACTCTGATATCGCATGACTTCAGAAGACCTAAAATGCAACATGAGTTAATACTTTTATACAGTTTTTTGGTCAGTTTTTGCAATAAATACATGTGACTGTACATTTATTTGCCTGTTACGTGATTTATATTGTTGAGAGTTGGTTTAGGGTAGGAGTGGAGTTAGCTGCTCCAAAATATAAAATTAGGCTATAAATATTCATTCTGTGAGATCAGGTTGGCGCGTATATGTTTACGTGAAGTCATGATGTCATGTTGCCCATCTGGAATGGAGAAAAAATATTACCACTTAGCGCCTCCGGTGGACGTTTCACTTAAAATGTGCAGGTAACGTACCTGGAGGTAGGCTACATATTTCGGGTGTTGCAAAAATGTAGGCAGAGTCACGAATTTCCAATGAGCCTGGGTTGCAACAAGATGATGCACAGTTCTTCAAGTGTTAAAGCAGTAAGTAATGTGTCAGTGATTTCTGTCTTTTTGACTCCATGCTCCCTCCTTGGTTCCACTCCTGACATTTGTTCCAGCCAATAACCCTCCCAAATGGGATGGACCAAAGTTTACAGTTTAATACAACAATGGATGGCTTTTCCCCAGATCTTTTGTATTGAAATGACCCTGAAGTCTCTGAGAGCAAACATCTTAAATGTGTCCAATTAGACAGAAGCTCCAGTTTAACACCACATCCACCTTCCATGTGTAATATATATATATATATATATATATATATATATATATATATATATATATATATATATATATATATATATATATATATATATATATATATATATATTTCTTTTTTTTTCAGTGATTAAAAAAAAAATAACACCAGAGGATTATTAAACATATCAGATTATACCCCTATTTGGTGAAAACAAATAAAGACAGAAACAGTTGGCTACGATGAACCAGCCTTTGAGTGGAATAAATGTTTTGTTTTGTGGTAATGCGACTTGCATACATAGAAAAAAAAAATCAAACTGATATTTAGCCCCTACTAGCTTTTCCCTCTTTTGTTTTACGCAGGGCTCTTTTTACCACATGGTAGTGACAGATTGTTTGAGCTGGAAGGAAAAGCCATTCGAAGCTAATTAAGCAGCCATTCCAAGCACTATTCGCAGGCGGGAGGCTGAGAGGCACAAGCATTTGTCAGCGCTCTACCCCTCGTGGGCTTGATTGACAACTTAGGTCTCGAACTGACAACCCGTGTCGCTCTAAGCCAATCAGATGCAGGCCAGCGCTCTGATTGGTCAGCGGGCGCAGAACAAGGAGCTGCGCCCCACGTGGGTCTGAGCAACACATGATAGGTTGGGGTTTTTTTCGGGCGCAGACGTGGGTATGGAGGGTGTTGCTGAGCAGACAGCGTGAATCAAGTAATGAGGGCTGATTTCACAGATTATGCTGTTAATTTGAGTTACATTCAAAATCGGTAGCATAACTATACATTTGCAATGAGGGTGCGCTCTCGCATCACTGCTCTCCATGTTATGCGTCCTTGGACGGGATAAACTGAACATTTGAATGATGTTTTGGCTCAAACCAGTCGATCAGTTGCTTACATTTTTTAAATCAGTGAGGAGTTCACAGTTTATTGAAAACATGACATTCTATGAAACTGCAAAGAGTCATTATAACCAGATTTGATTGAATTTATAACTGCTTTTCGTTCAAACAGCAGCAGTCATGGTCATAAATCAGTGAACAGACAATTTCGCTTGTAATATGTATTTCTTATGCTACAATCTATCTCTTGAGATTTCAGTTAGTGGCCAGACTTCGAACAATCGTCGCTCATGTAAGTTGTTTGTCTACGGGGAAAGCAACCTATTTTAGAGCCAAAATGGCGAACATGAGGTCAGGTTTTATTGGCCAACCAGCGCGGGTAGAACAGACTTGCCCCACGTGGGATCCCGAGTTTGATTGGTCTGTCGCGGTGAAGTTCTTTTCGTGATTTGATTGGTCGCGTTCGGTTGTTCTCGCGGTAGTTGAGCCCGCGTGTCAGTGGGCAGTCTGTGTGTGGTACTGCGAGTGTTGGAGAAACTAGGCAAAGCGATTGCGAGCGGCTGGCTCGTACGAGGCAAACTTTTCACAACCAGACATTTTTTAACAAACAAGCAAATAAGGATTGGGAGATTTTTCCAGCGACGACAATTCTGTGAATTGTGTTCAAGCGAGACCCGAGTCTTAACTGAGGAAAACCCTGTCGAAGCGATTGCAGGCGCTGCTTTTCTAGGGTTGGGATTGATTCCCAACCAGCGCCTAATACTGCTCGTGTAAGGTCACGAGTGGAGGACTTCGACGTTTCCGCGGAGCAAGGAATTATTGCTGTATTTACATTCGCTGAAAAGGATTTTATGGAGACTAAAGGTAACGCGAAAGATAACTTTCAAAAGAATCCACTTGTAATCTAGACTGTTTATTTAGCAATTGAGCGCTCTTCGTGCTTTATTTTCTCCGTTCCTGTTTTCTTATTTGCAAGGCTGCTATTTCGCGTTTACTTCGAGACTCGACATTGTGCAAAAAGGACTAAATGTACAATTAATTGTTGAGTTGATTGGGATTCTGTTGCTGTGTGTCTTATCTCGCGTTTTTGACATTGTCCTGTAATCTTGTCGGGTTACATTCATGCAAACAGCAGTCAGGTAATCTTGTTATTGCGAGAAGACTTGTAAGCAGCTTGTTAGTCGCAGCTCGCAGCGCAGATGACAAGCAGCAAATGTGTGTTTGACTCGCTCTACACAACTATTCTGTGTTTACAGCACACGCGCAGCTGAATGCTTGACTCTTATTGGAGATAATGAGCCAACGCGCTGTGTTTTTGTTTTGCTCATCGGCTCTGTGAAGGATAAAGGAGTTAAATCGGGGGAAAGGATTGCGAGAAGCGCGTGGATCGGGTGCACGGACTGGGCTTTGTGTGTCCGCGAGTGCAGGGAGGGGTGACGGACGGGCTCTCGCTCATCTACTCGGATTACTGAAGAACGCCACATCCCCTGGATCTTCACCTCAGAAGGGATACATTCAAGATGTATCCGCAGGGCCGGCATCCGGTGAGTAACATAAATTATATTGATGCATTGTACCCAGCGCCGCGCGAGCGCGTTACCTTTTCGACCGTTGAGCTCGTGATCCTCGCGCACTATTGTGTCGCGTGACGTTTCTCTCGCGCGCCGTGTCCTTTATTTCTACTAAAACTTAACAATAATGTGCTCTTCTCGGTGTCCGTTAACTTGCTTCTGAACAGTGGTACATATTCATATCACTTTCAAGTTAAAAATAAAAAATAAAAATGGGAGGAGGGGTTGCTAGTTTTTCTCCGGGGCTGTTTAGACGCAGTGACCCGTCTGTGTCACGCCGACCGCTGCTTGGGAGTGTTGGAGGCTGTTCCCACTGTAGTGGCCAAACCACCGACAGGCCGAGCTCGAGGGAGCTCCTGGGCACTTCTGGCAAACTACAATTCTTCTCCGATGAAATATAATTTCCCTGAAAATCGGGAAGCATGAAATGTGTTATTGACACCCGTGGTTATAACCATGACTTGTTCAAAAACACAGTGAAAGTTAAACCCGAGACCTATCAACTGCTGTAAAATAAGTAATGGAGAAGGTCATAGTTTGTTTTGGTATTGGTCATAGTGTCAAACTGCGGTACAGTGACATATATTAAAACACAGTTGGTGTAACAGCATATTGTCGGGTATAACTGTGTATGTGATATGTGTATGATATGTGTATGTGATATGTGTATAACTGTGTATGTGACAAATAAAACTCTTGAACTTGAACTTGCATCAGTGACTAGGTTAGAGCTAATAAATAATGTGAGCTTTATGCTTTACATCAGCTAACATAAATCATTAATATTTTTCAGGCACCTCACCAGCCTGGTCAGCCAGGCTTCAAATTCACTGTAGCAGAATCTTGTGACAGGATCAAAGATGAATTTCAATTCCTTCAGGCTCAATATCACAGGTAAATATTGCTGTTAATGACCTATATGACGATGATGTATGTGGCTAATGCATTTCACGCCTGTATAGCTGTATTATACATTCTATTATACCATTATATTCAGTAACTTTAATAGTTTCATATGTTAATTTGAAATTCTATGTCAGTGACAGTTAAAAACAACATTACTATTCGAGTCAACAAGTTCCATGTGTATGTGACCACCTAGACATCTTAGTGACTTTGCCATTCAGGAACGCTTAAACTCATCCCTGTTCTTTCTCTCTTCTTACAGTCTTAAAGTGGAATATGACAAACTGGCAAATGAGAAGACAGAGATGCAGCGACATTATGTGATGGTAAGACCAAGATGTAGTTTGTTTTTAATCCGAGTTCTGCTATTTGTTGTTCTTTTGTTCCTTGAAAACATCAATAGAGTCACCAGCCAGCTATCTGAGCTAATGTTTAGTATCCACTGCCTCTGTTTATTGTGTGATAGCGTTTGCATTGATTTGCGTTGAACCGAAGGATCAGTGGTGAGAGTTAAGAGTGTGGGTGCTTTTATTTGTTGTAAAATGCCTGGAGGGTGTTTTGGAAAGGGAGTTGCTTCTTGTTCCATCTGCTCTGACCCGAGGTGCTGAATGTCTCTTGATACGAGTAAGGCACGCTTGCTGAGTTTAATCAGCATTTAAGGGTCAACTCTATTGTAAGTAATTTGTCAAGATTAAATTAGAATTTTACAGTAATAACGTGCAGTGACCGCAAACAACGATTGTTGGGCTGTCAGCGATCTTCTCAGCCAAACAATTATAAAACAATGCACACATTTATACAATATGTGTGTATAGTTGTTTTCGTCTTAAATTACTACCCAGCTGAAATGTCATTAACCTTCAGGATGATTGCAATCTCACTCAATATTGGCTCTTTTGTGCAATTCAAGAATTACACTAATATTAGTGCAGAGAAACGCCTCTTTTTAGAAGTCCAGTGAGTGGAAACTGAATTCCATCAGGATGTGATGTAATAGTGCACAGGTTGAACGGTGTTAACTGAGCTCTACTTTCTCTTATCTTATTTGAACATGCAGTAGATATTGACTCAACATGCCGGCACCTTTGTTAAATATTATTTTTCAGAGGAATGCCGTGTGGTAAAAAGGCCACTACCAGATAAACGAAATGAAACGCACAGACATTCTCGGAGAAAAATAAATGTTTGCCTTAGTTGTTCAGATGAACATAGTCTGATCGGCTATTTTGAGTGTAGAAAATGACTTTTATCTTAAGATGACAAGGATACCTCTTCACTGAAATAATGTTTCTAAGAGATGAAACGTGTGTAGAAAGAGAAAGTGAAGGATGACATGCTTATTTGTCAGTCTTTGCTTGGTTGATGTGTAAGTGCTCTAACTGGTTTGACATAACCCTGCTTCCATGAATGTTAGTTGTGAGTAAATAGTAAGTGGATGCTAAATAAGTGTTAGCAGAGAGATTGGTAAACATTGCTCTCTACCCACATAATCAGGCAATTATCTCTGTCTTAGCTCTGTGTACACTTTTTATTTTGTCTTTAATTTATCTGTTAAACTAGGAAATAAATGCTATGATGTTTGTATAGTGTGTGTATGTGTATATATATATATATATATGTGTGTGTGTGTGTGTGTGTATATATATATATATATATATATATATATATATATATATAATATGTGTGTGTGTATATATATATATATATAATGTGTGTGTATATATATATATAATGTGTGTGTGTATATATATATATATATATATATATATATATATATATATGTATATATATATATATATATATATATATATATATATATATATATATATATATATATATATATATATATATATATATAATGTGCTACTGTTTGCAATAGCATTCAACTATTACTTGTGTACTAAATGCATTTCCCATTTTCTCTTGCAGTACTATGAGATGTCATATGGGCTGAACATTGAAATGCATAAACAGGTATGTGGTCTGCTCTATTGTGCATTGTGTATGCGGCCGCTTTTTTGCACGTGTCCTCTGCCATGACGGCAAACAAATTTGTTTGGTCAAAGAGACGATGATAAACACAGCAGGGTCTTTGCAGACATTATTGGACGGTGTAGGGCTTTTGAAAAATGTACTGCAGCATAACGGCTACTTTTTCCTCTGTCAAAGAGTTCGCAAGAGGCGCTTGCACCAAAACATGCAAGTATATGTTTTGAGTAGTGATTAAATTGATTACAGTGGTCAGAGGCATAGTGGTTAGTGCACGTTTGAATCTGGCTTGTGCAAGTTTGAATTTGTTTCCTGAATCTGTTCCCCTTTCTTCTTTTTTGTTTCCTATGCTGCCCCTATAAATAAAAGTAGCCAAAAGTGGTGTCTGCACATAACAGAACTAAAAAGAAAAGCAAGACAAAGATGGAGGCACAGACAGAGGCCAGCCCAGTTAAATGTTGTTAGGTCAGCTGCGTCCAGAAGGAATTGTTATTTGGTCTTTTTTAGCAATGGATGCGATTGGTTGCCGTCACAATCTGTCCTAATTGCTGGCAGCCTGTATGTTTATCCCCCCTGCAACTGATCAATTGGTTTTGTAAAAAATGCATTTTATGCATTTTAAAAGGGAGACCAGCCAACACCCCCATTTCCTCTATTTCTCTTTCTCTATGTCATTAGTAGTGATATGATGTATAGTCATATGAGGAGGGCTCAGTTTGAAGAGGCCCTTTATGGTTCTCACCCTGAGGCCTCACAAGGTTAATGGTATCAGTGTGAGGGTGCTGAATTGGAACAGTATGCACGATCCATCAGCTACTTCGTGTTTGTGTGTGTCTGTGTGTGTGTCTGGGCCACATGTCTCTCTCTCACAGACACTGCATTTTCTGAAAGGTTTTGTCAGGCACTTATCTCCAGCTGTGAGAGAGACGGAGAGAAAATGAAAAGGGAGGGAAGGGTAGGTGCAGGGGCTTTGCGCAAACAGGTTAATCGACTGGCTTTTTTTTTTTTTTTGCAGAGCCTCTCTTTTGTTTATCAATAGAGCTCTGACTGAGTGGACTCAAATGCATGAATTATTCATTGGAGCATGGACTCCCTGCTCTCTCTGGAGTTAGTGATGACAGCAGTCTGATAACACAGTCTGCCCTTCATGTAGTGCTTTTGGCTGGAAAAGAACGGAAGGAAAATACACCTGGGTGCCAGATTTGTCATGTGCTTTCAGGATCCACCAGATTACAATAACTGAACAATAACCGTTTTATTTAATCATGCTCGAGAGTTTATAGTGGTTCACATCTTGCGGTACGTTAGAGCCTCGGGGCAGGGTGGTGAGTGTATGGTCATGAGGGGAGGGCTGGCCATGTGGGGGCAGGAACTGGACGCCTGTGCGTGTCAATGTAGCCCTTTAATTACTGAGCCTCAGAGGGCCCTGATCTGCTGTCCCTCTGTGTTTAACACAGTTCCCTCTGTCTTCATTTTCTTCCTCATTTTGTCCTGAAGTGCTCACTGCCGAATGAATGCAGAACTTGTGTGTGTGTGTGTGTGTGTGTGTGTGTGTGTGTGTGTGTATGTGATCATTGGTGTGGCTGTATTTGGTCAGTTCTTTGTGTGCACATACACTAAGCCAGATTCATTAAGTGAAGCTCAGTCTGTGGCCTTAGAGGGTGAGAGAGCGAAGAGGGGGGTTGAGACAGGCAGCGGGGAGGGAACTTGTTCAGATGAATAATTTATTCAGGATTCCAGGAATTGTTTGCCAAGGTGATGATGGTCGATTTGATTCTGAGCCAAAGCAAACTGACTCAGAGCACACTGCAGTCTCTCTTCAGAAGTGTTTGTGTACATGTGAGTGAGATGTCTAGTGGTGACAAAGTGCACCCACAATATCATTGCAGGCCAGTGTATTCCTAAAAGGCAAGCATGATTGGCTTAAATCATACAGTGCAGACAGGGTTGTATTATAATTAGTGGTCAGATGATATTTGGCTTTTACATTTATTTAATTTAATTTAATATCTTCTCCACCCAATACATTTTTTTTTCTATTTGCCTAGTGTGTCAGAAATGGGAATTTTATTTTGACAGCGCACATCAGTGCCATCAGTGGTCCCATTCACTGTCTTCAGTAGTTTATGGTCTCTGTTTAACAGTCATTAGAACTGTTAAATGAAGAACGTAAACTGTTAATCTGTGTGGGTTATTTATTTTACATACGTATTCTATCGGTGTGTCCCTTTTTTGCATACCTAAGCACTGTTCCATGCCATTTTTATTATGAATAGTGTGTGTGCAGCATGTTTACTACAAATCCAAGAAGAACAGTGCACTTCAAATACCTAATAGGTCAGTTGGACATTTTATGCACTCAACTGTTAATTACATGCCATAGTGCATTAGTGCTATCATATTCCAATGCTGGATGATAAAATAACCTTATGAAGTTTATACATTAGAGGGTAGAGTAAGTACATAATGTATTGTGCATAGTTTGGGACACAACTTATTTTATCTAAATAAAAATAAATGGTAAAATCAAATAACTTGCTGTCACAACAACATTAACTTTTCGGTGCAGAATTGGCATTTATATTAAATTATTAAATGTTTATTAATTGATGCCTTTAAGGGCTAACTTTAAATGAGCCCTTTTGTGTCACTCAAGGTGTAATATCCAATATTGTCCGACATATATTTTAAATGTAGACCAGAACTGATACATTTTAAGTCTTTAATATTGAAATGGCTAAACTAAATATGATATGTTATTGGACACTGTAATATGGTATAAGCCGGAGATTATAAGATGCTTGCATCTTTAGTGTTGAAAATAGATACTGTAGTTTGTGTGTGTAATTTTAGGCCACATCTGTCTCTCAGCTCTGTTCACTGAACCAGGTGGTCGTGTCTGTGTCCTTTGTGTCCGGCTTCAGCAGATGAATGCACAGAGAGACACAAACATCACTAAACGGTTCCAACAGGATTTGTGCTGCATATGCAGCGTGGGCAAGACAGAGACACCCTGTACAGACGACCGCTGCTCAATGCAGCCTTTCAGCCCCAGGGAAGCCGAGGGTTAGAGGAGTCTGTGTCAGGCGGGAAGGAATGAGAAACTCAGATGTGTGCGTTCGTTTATTTGTTAGCGCGTCTTATCTGGGAAGAATGTTTGTACATGTGGATGCTTAAGTTTGAGCGAGCACGTAAATGTAAGTTCAGCCATCCAAACGGTCTCCTTTATTTTATTTTTCTCCCTCTTGTCTGTAATTGTTCTTTGAGTCACAGTGCAGCTGTATGTGTGTTCATTTGTCAGTGAGTGGCTCTCCTTCAGTGTGCAGTTGTTTTGCAGCATATTTAATCCTCATCAGTGTCTCCCTGCACTCAGCTCGTACCCACAGCAACAGGTAAATGGCTTCTGGCGTGCCATTGACAGTGCTGTGTGTGAGAGCTCTTCACATGCTGCTTGACAGCACTGAGCACCTGGGATTGTGAAGCTGAGCAGAAAGCCTCTCTCTGCTGAAGGGCCTTGTTTTCACTCCCTGTGCCCTATTTTCTTATCAGCCTGTGTGGGAGCTGTTCTAGTAGCTTATAGCACTCAGCAACACCATACTTCCTGTTCACTTTCCATGTGGTTTAATCTGAGATTAATGTATGTAGTAGTTTAGTTTGTGTGAAGTGATTTGGATTAAATTCTTGTTTTATGGACACTATCAAGAATGAATGGCACAAAAACAGGGCACGTTTTGCCTCAGAAAAAATATCTTGCATAAAGAAAATGGCTCATTCTGCAAGGAAAATGTATTTCCAATACATTATTTGCATTGTTGCGTTTGTTACAATAATCTATTTCCTTTAGTGTTTTTCATTACTGTAATGTGTGTGGGTCACTTGTTTTATTTCCCCTTTGAAATTATTTTCTTTTTACTGTAATAGCAGTACAGTATTTGTTGTGTATGCTCATGAGATTACAGGATGAGATTAGTGGATACAATCTAATTTAATTGCCAGTCACAATGCAGTCTTTGAAAATTCTTTAAGCATACTCATTTTTATTGTCATGAGGTGCACCCTTGTATCATGTCTCTCCTAAATTGTTTTTTTTTTGTGTGTAGATATTTGTAGCACAGTCCGCATTTTCAGTCAAACCGGCATCACAACAGAAGGCTGTTTGCTAAAGCAGGTGCTCACTACTGTGGTTCATGGTGTACTAACAAGTATTGTATGCCGTTTATTAGCGGAAAAGTCGCTTCTGATAATTACTGTGGAATATATTCTCCTTTGGACAGTCACCAGGGTTTTTTGGCATAGACATAGGTTGTGTTTCTCAATCTTTCCTCTACACACGCGCACACACACGCACTTCACCCCACCCATGAAAGACAAGCCGTTACTCCCCCCCTCCCCCGTCTGCTCCCTTTCATCCCACATTAATTTGCTGAGTTGATCTGATCGACAGGCCGAAAATTCAATTTAATGACCTGCCCCTGTGCGCGTAATATGATTTTACTGCCTGTTATGGTCAAGCAGAGCTCCAATTTACATAATGATCTGAGGGAGAGATAGGGGTTGGCCGGTTGCTGTGGCAACCTCAGAGTGGCATGCAGGAATGGAAGCCAAGGGGAGGGGGTGAACTGATAGAGCGAGCGAGCGAGGAAAAATAACCTCGGTGTATGGCTTGTGTATGAGGGCAGGCAATGTTCTTATGCTCAAATATATAAAAAAAATTGGTTAGATGCCAACAGATTGTTGTATGCGTTTGTTTTGCGAAGGAGTGTGTGTTTGTGTAGCAAAGCTGGGCTGAAAAAGCATTAAAAGCTCAATGACTCTGAACGGGTGTGGAGAGGGCTTAGATCCTTTGTTCACGTCCCTAGAGACAGTTCATCACAGGTCAGAACACATCCACTCTCACCCGCTCTAAAGAGAGACCGAATCCATCAGAGTGCCAGGGTCAGCACCCTCCCACAGGCACAGAGGTCACGCTGCCAAAAAATGAACGGAATGTGGCTCGCGGTGAAAGAAAGAGAAATTTCTCTCCCTCACCTGCTGGGCCATCTGCTTCAACCTATAATCAATTTGTTCACCGCCCCATACTTCCTCTCCCCCCTCACTCATGCTCTCCTTTCCCTTCTCTCCCTTTCATCCTGAAGCGTTAGCATAGCTCATGATAAAATATAGCTCTCGGGGACTTCAGGTAGCTGTGAGTAATGCAGGAGAACCAGAGCATGTTGGCTGATTACCCTGTCCGTCTCTCCATATCAATAAAAGTCATTTTGAATATTGCTGTAGGGCTCCAGTTCCTCGCCTCCTGTGCTGCTGGAATGGGAGCATGGGGAAAAATGGTAATTGCTCAGTATTGCCATCGTTAATCTCCCAGCACCAAATCGGCATTAGCATATTTCAGCATCTTAATGAAATAATCTGTCTGGGTAATGAGGGGGTGGTGGGGGGCTGAGGCCAGACGACCCCTCCCCCTTCCATTATCTCTCTCTCTCTCTCTTTCTCTCTCTCTTTTTCCTCTTCATCTCTTGGCCAGATGGGCACTGCAGGCCTTCTGCCCATCTTGGCCTGGCAGAGCTGTGGATTTGGCCAGATCTGTTTCAGTAGCAGTGTGCTAGAGCGCCGTTTGGCTTTGTGAGCCACACACACCATATCAGCCCTCAAAGAGCCTCATGTTCATTATGTGCCAAATCAGACACATGGCAACATTAGTGAAAACAGACGTTTCTGAAGTTTTTACTTCATTAATCAGGAGTTCTGAAGGTATCCCATCATGCCTTATTTAGATCCACGGAGGCTTGATTAGAGCATTCAGCAACGTTAAAGTAACGTGAAGCTGACGGGAATTAAGTACGTTTGACTGATTAGAGAAGAACTGACAACATTTGTCTTTTTTTTTCTGTTTCAGACTGAGATTGCCAAACGGCTAAATGCAATTCTTGCTCAAATAATGCCTTTTTTGTCACAAGAGGTAAATATGCTCCATCTCTTTTCTCATCTCTTTTTCTTTTGTCAATTATTTCCATTAGCCTATGCTAATTTTCTGTTTATTGATTTTTCTTTTCTCTTTTTTCCAGCACCAACAGCAGGTCGCACAGGCTGTTGAACGTGCTAAGCAAGTGACAATGACCGAGTTGAATGCCATCATCGGGGTACGTGGACTTCCCAATCTGCCTCTCACCGTGTGTATACCCCTCTTTCTCCTTCATCTGACCAGGGCCAGGGACAAACCTGCACACATGCAGCTCAGTGTACTAATGCATTCATGCCTGGCTCCTAAATGACAATTGGATTTATAGTGTGTAGTAAAAAAGATCAAATTTGCTCTTAAAGAAGCAGCTAAATTAGCCTACTCCCACAGGTGGGGTCAAAGGTGATAAATCAGTCGTAATCCTCCATTGTAAAACCTTCAATTCAACACGTATCACCTCAGCAGCTCTTAAACAAATCCACGGGCAAATCCGTGATTGCTAGAGCCATTTATACCTGTGTTCTGAGAGGAGATCAGGATTGTTGATGTCTTAGTCCTATCAGTTTCCTGCTGCAGATTTGCTCCTGCCCTTCATGGTCTGGTTTTTACTTTGTTTACACCATTTTGTTTGCCTTTTTATGCCATCATTTTTGTCGTTGTGCCAATCAGTGTGTCGGTTTGTCAAAAGGTTTGAGAGGCATGTGGAGAGAGACATGTTTGGGCTTGTGTAATTAAGCTCTAGTTTTGATCACACAAAGGGAGTAGTCTAATTCTGTCAGGGTTGTCTGTGATTAGCCATGTTAAATACTTTAAAGAGCTTGTGTTAAGGAGCATTGAGAAGCTTCCCACTGGCTTGGGCAAGACAAACATTACTTGAATTACAGCCTTAGGTTTTTGGAAAAGTAAACTGGTTTCTGTATGCCAGCAAATATGTTAGATTGTAATCATGAGATAACTATGAGATAAATAAAAAATCTAAATGATGCATTTCTCTAGGTCAGTCGCCTATAAACAGAAGTACTCTTACATACACAGTTAAGCAAGCTATAACTATATATAAACTATAGTCGTAATCTTTCTGTCCAAATATACATGACACAATGCATAATCAAATATTTGAAGATGCATGTATTTGTCGTTAAGAGCAAGTGCGCCGCTAAAAGGTCAGTTTTATTTTGACCAATGTATGCATGCTGGACAGTGTAGGCACAGCCAAACCATTATGATTTTGACCATTTGATTTTTGCGCTTAAAGACCCATTCACATCAATCAAAAACATAAAATATTAAGATGACTAATAGTGTCCACACCATCTAAAATAATTATCTTTATCATTATAAACCATCTTCTGATTTAAATGCTCAATCTCGTTAAATTCTGTTGGATTCTGGGTCAATGTTTTTAGCATTTTTCAGCTGAAAAAAAACATTCTGAAAGTGATTCCAACTAGATAATTTCTTTACGTAAGGTGGAGAATTATTATGTGAGAACAGGCCTTAGAGCATTTGCATTTCTTTAAAAAAAAAAAAAGACAAATTATTGTTTAAATCGAACTAATCAAACCTTGAATGTGCATGTAAAAGTTCTGTGTGGAGCGTGCCGTGGTTACCCAGCTTTGATTAGCCTGGCCTTGGCTAGTGGGTAGGAGGTCCTGAGCTGGGTCAGGACAGCCAGAGCCAGATATTGGAATTCAATTAAGGCAGATGAGCCAAGACTCTGACCCCTGTTTTCAAGGTAATTGCTTCCTCGAATCTGCCTGAATGCAACTGTCGACGGGGCTCCATCATTTAACAGCTAGCCATTCAGCAGAGCAGCTTGGCAAGAGTTGGGGGAGGCATGGGGGCAGGGCTTGTTGCTTCTGCTCACACATACACGCACTTAGTAGTCACATGGTCATCATGATGGTGGATAAATAGATGTAGTCAGGCAGACACTTCCCTCACTGTTGCAGGAATTAACACACATCCTCACAGGCTTGAAAAAAAACAAGCTTTTATTTGTTGGCTGGTGAAGATGGCAGGAGATCAATCTGTGCTCTGGTGGAGGGGGGAGGGGGGGTCATTAAAGATTCACTGTTAATCAGGAGCCAGCAGTGTTTGGCACGGAGAGATCGAGAGAGAGAAAGAGAGAGGATAAGGAAGATTGTGAAAGGCGAGAGACATTGTGAGAGGGAGTGATATCCACAGGGAGGGGCAGAGGCAAATAAGTGGGTTAGCAAGAGGATAGAGACGCCCATGAAAGCTTTAGTCTGTGGTACGACTGACCTGTTAAAGTGGTAGTGCCGTACACGTCTGTGGTTTAGCTAATCAGTTACTGCCATTGAGATCTTATGTTAATGCTGTAAAACGGTATGAATAACACGCACATGAATAGACTTGCGTTACATATGTTATGGCTGTATAATTATTGAAAATAAAATTAAAACCATGAAATGACTGCGATTTTTATTATAAAATGTATGCCATGCGCTGTTTCAGAGTTAATCATGACACTGTTCTTTTTTTAATGTTTGTAGTGTGGCTTGGTTCAGGACTAAAACACTGTAGTAATTTATTATTTTTATTACTATTAACTAAAATGAAAAGCAAGTAATTAAAGTCATATGTATCTATATCACAAAATATTTTACCAAATTGTGCAGTTTTGCAGACAAGCAATGCAAACCTGTAGCTATTTTATTGCATTTTAATTACCAATTACAAATCATTAACTTAACCACCAATTGTAATTGATATTAATAGAGATAAAGCCAAACTGGACCCTAATTTCATAAACTGTAGTATTTTTCATGTAAATGTCATTGTGAATGCTTTTCATGTAAAACATTAGTGGCTGACTCTGAGGTTTGCTGCTGGTTTGCTCTTTGTTTTGATACAGAACACCAGATTCACTTTGCATACTGTTTCTGTTCATTTGCATTTCAGATTTCACAGTAGCAGCATAAATAGCCTCAGTGTGTCTCAAAACATGGCTTATAACAATAAAAATAAATGTTTAGCCAGTTATTTGCCACTTTAAACTATTAGCGGATTACTAATGGGGATCAGGGTGTCTTTCTAGGAAGGTTAAGTGTGTTCAGCACTGTGCTAAGGTTAGAAAAACACATTTAAATAAAAGCACCCTTTGTTGCTAAAAAAAAAAAATGTTGGTCAGCTTGGTGTGCCTGAGTGGATTTGTGAACTAGTGATGTGTTATTCATGAGTGAACGTCTATGTGAGCGTGTAATGACATGCTCGTCTCTTTTCTCTCATCAGCAGCAGCCTCATGCTGTCTACCCTGCTCTGATGGTCAGTGCTAAAGAAGCTGAGACCCCGACATTCTTTAGATCCTAACGCTTCTGTGTTATTTAGTGTTTGTTCTGCATTGTGCTTCTTTTAGTCAAAGCAATGGCTTTTTACTGTGAGAATAGTAGTGCTTGCTCACACACTTTTATAAATATATATTATATTTTTGAGTGCTGTTTACATTGAGACTGCTGAGACATCAATAAAATGTTTTTGCTACATATTTTGTTTGCTTAAAAAGAACTGAATGCATTCATTTAAATGCGTTGCATTTTATATGAGGAAAAAATCTTAAATTACTGTTAGTTGTCTATTCACAGGTCTTGTGTATATATATATGTACTTATGTATATATATACTACTGTTCAGTTTTTATTAAAAAAAAGTCTGCTCACAAAGGCTGCATTTATTTGATAAAAAAATTCTAATATTGTGAAAATAATAACTTGAGTAATAATAACTAGAATATATATATTTTTAAATGTGATGGTAAAGCTGTTTTTTGGCAGTCATTATTTCTCCAGTCTTTACTGTCACATGATTTCTTATCACATTTAAAGATTACCAGCATTTATTTTTTTGGAAATATAATGTTTTATTAATATATTTTCTGTCAGTTTAATGCATTTTTTGAGCAAAGGTATTCATTTCCTACAAAAAAGCCATACTGAGTTTTGAACGGTAGTGCATATCAGCTTTTTAGCAGGCAATGAATGTCAGTATTTTTGTTAAGCACTATCTTTATTTTTTACAGTTATTAGTTAAGTACTGTTTTGAACTGAATTAGGTTTATTTACTGATGTGTGTGTCTGTCTACTGTAGATGTGAGAAGCTCATGTGCAATGTATGTATGTCACAGAACCGTTAATAAAGCAAAATTATCTTGTTTTTAAATTATATAATTATAAGGCTGTGTACAATTAAGGGAATTAAGATGAATGACAAAAGACAGCAGTGCAATGAGATGTGTAGCTTTATTTGTATTATTAGATGAAGACAAGTTTTCTTCATATTAATTTCAGACATTAAGCGAGGAACGACATAATGTTTATCTAAACGGTTGCATACTCACATCTTCCCACTCTCGGCTGTAAACAGCCACTGCTTTGACACCACGTGTTTCTTACTGTAAAATTAACACAAACAGAATGGCATATATCATTGGCTGTTGTTAAGGAGGCATGGAGGTGTGGCATAGCAGTATGTGATGATAACCATGGGTCTGTGTGTAAATGCTATATTATATTCTGGGAGGTGACTGCAGTGTTTATCAACATTTCACTAAACTCACTTGACTGTGTGTGTGGATTAATGTATGTACATATTGATTCTTAGTCATGCTCACTCATTTTAACCTCTTGTGTAAGATGGGAGTGTGTATAAATCAAACGTGTGTGAATCTCATCTAAAAAAAGAAAGAAAAAAAGTTTAAAAATCTGAAATAGAAATGTTTTGGAGTGAGCTGATCCCGCTGAGCTCAAGGAGGACATGTCCTTGTGAAGAGTGTCCTGCTTTGATCCAGCCACTAATGGAAGTGTTAGGGTGCCAATGTTCCTCTCCGTGCATCCTGTGAGAGAGGGGCTTAACCAGTCACCTTTAGTCAGTGCTTGCTCTCCATTTGCCTTTTCCCTCCGACCCACTTGATGTAAATGTGTGTGTTGACAGCAGCAGCAGCTCCAGGCACAGCACCTTTCTCATGCTGCCCATGGACCCCCAGTCCAGCTGCCCCCTCACCCCTCGGGGCTGCAGCCCCCAGGCATCCCTCCAGTCACAGGCTCAGGATCAGGTCTGTTGGCGCTGGGGGCTCTGGGTAGCCAGGCACACCTGCCAGTCAAAGATGAGAAGAACCACCATGACCTGGAGCACAGAGGTAACTTGACATGCACTGAAGAGAAAACGAAAACAAATGTCCTGAAGCAGTATGTTCATGCTTTGGTAGGAAAATAAATGTAAACGCTGACTTGATGTTTTTCTTTCTGTTTCTTTTATCGTCTTCATCGTTCTCCCTTGGATAAAGAGCGGGAGTCTAGCACGGTGAGTTCTGTCAGTTTCTGATTCCCTGTGTCTAATTGCCTTTTTTTCCACGACTAACAATTGTAATCTGTTTGTCACTCAAAACGACTGAATAGTGTAGAAGGCTGTACAAATCAGTAATTTGGAGTTTTACTTTTATAGTAGCTTTGTGTCCATTTTAAATGTGCATTCAGTAGCTTTTTAGCTAGTGTTCGCATTGCTGTTCTTCATGTACATTTAAGTTCCGATACCACGATGGTGTTAGACACTGCACTGCCATCTGTCGAAGCGGATCGGTGTGATCCTTTCTGATTTTTATGTGTATTATGGTATCTACATTTACGGAGGTACATGTAGTGGTTTGCTCGCTGTTTACTGCACATTACAAAATTAAAATGATTTTTATGGAAAACGATACAATAAAAAGTACAGTGTACACTATTTGCCATACAGCAACATGATTTATTTTTAAGCAAAACTTTTTAAATTGGCACCCAACCTAAAGCTGGAAAACCTGTTGTTTGTAATTGTGTGTAAGAGGCTAGTACATTCTTTAACATTATTCCTTTTGTGCTCCTCAAAAATAATTTGGTTTGAAATAAGGATGAAGTACATCATGGCAGAATTTGTATTTTTTCATTGAATTATTCCTTAAGTCCTGACATTTGATAAATAAGCAGCATATAGAGAGCCAAGCAGACAGCATTAGAGCACGCTAAGCTTTAAAAAAAAAAAAAAAAAAAAAAAAACAGAGAAGGGAGCCTGTTGTATAATCCTGCTTTTAATCCAGGTAAAAATTGCGCAAAAGCACAGGCCAGGGATTAGCAGCGCTATAATTTCATCACAATTAAAAAAGACTTTGACTCTCTATCTTAAAGGATTTGTCCTCCACTCTTCATGTCTGCAGCTCTTGGCTCAGATAAACCTTACTCATTCATCCATATCTCATAGACTCCTCCTTTGTTTCTTCTTGTGCCTCTTTTCATCAGTTTTGTTAACTGCTCTTTCAGTCGTTCTTTTAGCTCTTTGTCTGCACAGTTCTGGTTCTGTCCCTCTGTGCATACCTCTTGCTGTGTTTATTTGAGGTTTTCATGTAACCACTTAAATTATCCCTATCTCCCAAATGCTGGATTGCCCCATTTCACCTCTTAAACTGGCTATGCAGAAAGGTTTGACTTAGAAAATGGAGGTGTGTGTGTGTGTGTGTGTGTGTGTGTTGAATGGGCAGCAGTGTGAATGGGTGCAGTCATGCCTGCAGAAATCAGACTCTGCTGCTGATTAGCGCTTAGTGCAGCAGCGACCATCCTGCTCTCTGCCCGCCAGGACTTCCTGTTGTCACGGGTCATCTGATAGCACCGCTCTGACTTTGCTTATTGAGTCACGTTAAGCCTGTCTTAAAAGGTCAGCCTATTAAACCCGCAGCTGAGATGCACACATACACGCTCAGTTGCTTGCTCGCTCCCTGTCAGGCTGAGAGAGCAGTCTAGGTCTATTTATTACTTTTGGATTAGCAAGAGAAGGGGTTGGGGAGGGAAATGGGCTGCTTAATGCTAAAGAAAAGCAACACTGAGAATGTTGTAGAGTGTTTGTGAGTGGGGTTAAAGCTCCTGGGATTCCTTTGTGTCATCTTCAGGAGAGCATGGAGTTCCTTCTGCCTTGGAGATCACTTCCTTTGGCCCAGCCACATCCTCCTTTTTTATCTGTCTCCTCTTCACTCTTTGCATGAATAGAGGTTTGCCAGTTAAACTAAGAGTGTGGGCTTGGCACTGAGATCATGCCCTGGCAGGTCCACACACTCTGGCCCAGAGATGGTGCCCGTCTGCCCAGCTGTGCTCACAGAGGGAGCGCCACTCAGCCGCTGCCATTCTCAGTGCATTCTGGGCAATGAAACTCCAGCTGCTCTTCCTTTCTCCTTTCCTGTCCTTTCTGCTTTCATTTTCTCCTTCTGTATGTACACACACTTTCTCAGTTTAATTACACTTCATTTTTTTGTGGTGACTCCAAAAACTCAACTCAACACAATTTGGCCAAAATGTTTGATTTTTATACGAATATGAGTAATAAATAATAATGAATATATTGTGAATACTAATAATTTGTTATTGTTACCATTTAAAAGTACAAAAAAAATAATAAACATTGTAAAATTACTTATATTTATGGCTGTATATTTCTTATTTTTTTAAGCTTTTGTTTTAGTGAAAAACTTAAGGGAGACCTTCATTTATAAACGCTTATTACAAGTTTATGAAGATGGTTGACATGCAATGTTTTGAAATACACAAACTAACACATGCAGAGATGGTTTTCATGAGGAGCAGCATTTACTGCCAAGCAAGCTGCCCCAAGATACCGAAAGCACCGGATCTTGTGCCGCGCTTCACTCAGAAACAGTGCATAATATTTATTTTTTGAATTGCAGTATTTACATTTTGATTATTGCTCTAAGCTGTTTATTACGTTTTCATGCAACCTATAATAAAGGTAGTGAGTGGTCTTGGCAGGGGGCCGTGTGTGGACTCGTTCTCTGTGTTTTAGTTGGGATGGACAAGTGCGGGAGGGTAGGAAAACAAGCTGTCGTCTGGCTGGTTAACTCTCCGGGTGAGGGTCCGTTTATTCTGGTCTGTGTTTGTGTTTCACTGTTATTCTCTCTCTCCCCCTCTCCGTGCCGCAGGGATCAGTTTTCGCTTGACCCTGCTGTCCAGTTTGGCGCATTTGCGTTGTGTAATGCTCGGTGCAGGTTGCCCAGGGCTGCGGGGTTAGCCCAGAATGTTTGAAGTGTGGTGTGGTCAGGCTGGTTTAGAGGCCTCACTCTTCAGGGATAGTTTGCTCAGCTGTCCCGCCTGCTTTGCTTCATGGGGCCTGAGCTTGCTTGCTTGGCAGGCCCCACGCTCTCTCCTTTCCTCATTGCCAGGGAGTACAGGGTGATCTAACAGGGCCTGGGGCTTAACCCCCTCGCTTTTCCATGTTTACCTTGTACGAGGGAGGAATTTACACACATGGCCCGCTCAAAGCCACTGGTGGCCCCATGACGCCTCTGATATTTGTATTTGTGCTGCTGAGAGCCTGGGCCATCCTGAGCATAGCTGACTGTCTACAGCTAATGAGCTGAGCCTAAAGTGCCTGTTTTATTATATTGATGGAGAAGTTCTTTACTTGGAGTGTATATATCACAAGTGGGCAGTCTACATGTTCTTCAAGTGTAATACTATTTCAAGGGAACATTGAGTTTGTAATTGACAGCAAGTGCACAGGGATAAGCTTTTATTAGTGATTTGGTCAACTTCTGATCAACTTGTCTTTTTTTTCTTTCTTTTTTTTTCTTGGCAGAATAATTCAGTATCACCGTCAGACAGTCTGAGAGCCAGTGAGAAGCACAGAGGCTCATCTGAATACAGTTTGGACCCGAAGAAACGCAGAGTGGAGGAGAAGGACAACATGAGCCGATATGTAAGTTATTCAGTTTTTAAAATACATGTTCATTTTGATAGTTTAATAAGCGTTGAAAGATTAATTGGACCTTATGGCAAATGTAATCTACAATAATTTGTATGAACGATATGATGACAATTGGTGACAGTAAAGACATTTACATGGTTATAAAACAATTTTCAAACAAATGCTGTTCGTTTCGAACATTGATAATATTAATGCATGTTTCTTGAGCACCAAATTAGTATATTAGAATTATTTTTGAACAGAAGACTATGACTGCTGAAAATTCATCTTTGCCTTTGTAGGAATACATTACATATTAAAATGTATTCAAATTTAAAATGGTAATTTTAATTTACATTAATATTTCAGAATGTTATTGTTTACTGTATTTTGATAAAATAAATGAAGCCTTGAGCATAAGAGACGACTTTCAAAAACATTAAAAATATTTCAGAGACCTGAAACTTTTAAACTGTAGAGTACATTTTACTTTTATAAATTTTACGCATACTCATAAATTTAATATTATCATAAATTTAAAATTAATACATGTTATTAATTAACCTTACAAGATTCATAATGTCTTAAATCACTGCTTTTTATACACTACAGGACAGTGATGGCGACAAAAGTGATGATCTAGTTGTGGATGTATCTAACGAGGTAAAAGCTAACGTGACTTTGGACTTTGTTTGGAGAACATCTCTTTCTTATGTGACTGACTTTTCTGTTTTTCCCACTGTAGGATCCAGCCACTCCAAGGGTCAGCCCTTCTCACTCTCCTCCTGAGAATGGACTCGATAAGCCAAGAGCACTGAAAAAAGATGCCCCCAACAGCCCAGCTTCTGTGGCCTCCTCTGGGAGCACCCCATCTTCTAAAGTGAAGGACCACCCACATGTAAGTGTTAGGGGCTATGGATGGGCATTTGTGGTGTCAAGTCTCTGCACATTTGCAAACCCTCTTCTTCCTCAGCAGTTTTATAGCTGTAGCATAAATGTCAGTTTGAAGCGTAACATGAATACATCAGCTCCTGTCAGACAAACAGCGGCTTAGCTGCTAGCCTTGGCTAATATCTCAATGCGCTTAGCTAGCCTCAGAGGGGAAGAGGAGAAAAGAGAGGAGAGAGAGTGATTAAAGATGAGTGAGAGGATGAGGTCTCGGGGAAGGGTTCGGTCTGAAGTTTAGCTTTATCCTCCTCCGCAATAATGAGCTGTCAGTGTTTGACTGGATTAGTGCGAGAGAGCTCTCTGGATTTGAGCATTTGTGGTATGTAGCTTTAGCTTCGTTAATTCCATCTCTGTTCCTTCATCTTGCAGAACGACAAGTCCTCCACACCAGGTTTAAAGTCCAACACCCCCACCCCACGCAATGATGCTCCCACCCCAGGAACCAGCAACACCCCTGGGCTCAGGCCCATACCCGGAAAACCGCCTGGCATGGAGGCGCTGGGTAAGTAGTAGTTGCGCACGTTATAAAGCTATCCATTAATAAACCATTCCCATTTGTCTAAACTTAAAAGATTGTAACCATATTTTTTTTATCATGGGACAACTTTCTGAACTGATGGAGCTAATCTATGCTAACCAGCCAAACTTGTAAGTGTGAGGGTATTTTTATGGCTTTTTAACTTTTTTCTTTTCGTTTTTCCATATGTTCCCATCAGCACCTGCCCTACGTACACCATTGTCGATTGCGGCGCCATATGGGTCTCCGTTTGCCATGATGGGACACCACCCAGAGATGAACGGCTCATTAACTAGCCCTGGTGTTTACCCTGGCCTTCACATCTCTCCTCAGATGAGCGCCGCAGCTGCTGCTGCCTATGGACGCTCACCAATGGTTAGACTCCCATATTGTTATTTTCTATGATTACATAAACTTTTCTAAATGGTTGCAGAAGCTTGTTGTCTTCTTTCGGTTTTTGTTTTGTTGTCTCCTGTTCTTCTGATCATCTAGGACAGTGTTTCTAAACTCCAGTTATTGGGACCCACCTCCCTATATGTTTTAGATGTTTCACTAATCAACACAGCTGATATGTTGAATTGGGTGTTTTAATTAGTGAGACGACTAAAACATTCTGCTAGGTGGGTCACCAGGATCTAGAGTTAGCTTAGCTAACTTAGCATGCTTAGCCTGTTAGCATAGCATTCCGGTTAAATATTACCTTTTGCATTTGTAATGCGTTTGTTCTGCATCTCTGTTTGCACTGATGGCTTGAAAAGTAAAACAGTTGTCTGGGGGTCTCTAATAAAGGCTTGAGGGGAGAGATAAAGTGCAAACAAGTGCTCAACTAGAAGATTAAAAATGTATTACAATAGAGCTAAAACAGGAAAAATTAGACTGTCAAATCAGTTTCAGTGTGTTTTGCATTATGTATTTTTCACATTTTACTTTTTTATGCTAATATGTCTGTGTGTTGCAGGCTGGCTTTGATCCTCATCCGCACATGCGTGCTCCCGGTCTGCCAGCAAGTCTGACCTCTATACCTGGAGGGAAACCGTAAGTGCTGTTATTGAGCTATCTGTAACCCTGTATAGCACACTACTGTTAGAAAGTTCAATAAGATTTTATTTATTTTTATTTATAAGTTATACTGTTATTCAGCAAGGATGTATTAAATTGCTTGTGATATTTTATAATGTTAGAAAATATTTAAATTTAAAATAAATGTTGTTCTTTTGAACTTTCTATTCATCAGAGAGATGAATGAAATGAAAAAAGTATAATTTTCCACAAAAAAATATTAAGCATATTAACATTAATAACATGGAAGTTTTTTTGAACACCAGGCCAGCATATTTGAATGATTTCTAAATTAAATAAATTACTTTTCAAAATATATTTAAACAGACAACAGTTAGTTACATATAAATAATAAATAAAATGTATTACTGTATTTTGTATCAAATGAATGCCGCCATTCAGACTTCTTTTAAAAACATTATAAATCTTATAAAATCTTGAACGATAGTGTAAGAGAATTTCGTAAAAAAATGTGATCATTCTTATTCTTTTATCTCCTCCTTTCATGTCCTGATACATAGGGCCTACTCCTTCCACGTTAGTGCGGATGGCCAGATGCAACCAGTACCTTTTCCTCCAGACGCTCTTATTGGACCAGGCATTCCCCGTCACGCTCGCCAGATCAACACACTCAGCCATGGTGAGGTGGTGTGCGCCGTAACTATCAGCAACCCCACGCGGCACGTCTACACTGGCGGCAAAGGCTGCGTAAAGATCTGGGACATCAGTCAGCCTGGCAGCAAGAGCCCCGTCTCGCAGCTCGACTGTCTGGTAAAAATTGTCTAATCAGTCCACACAAATTACCAGGCTTATTTTTGAATTATACTTTCTGAAGTACAAATCCACTCTTTAATTTTTTTAACATGACTATTTTTAATCCTTATCCTCCCTTTAATCCCCTGCCAAATAAAGAACCAAATCTGTAGGCTATGTGTTGTTATTTTAGGAGAAAAGGCCATGATGGCTCTCCATTATCCCCCTCAGTCAGAGTAACTTGCTTTTTTGTGTGTGCGTGTCCCTGTGCTTGCTCCATAGTGCAGAAAGCTGTGTATTTGATGAGCTGTTTGGCCATTATAAAGTGATTTAATTTGTCTGAAAGCCTGGAGTTATTGATCTCCCTCAGGAACAGATCTAGAATTCTCCTGCTAATTTGAAAATGTGCTTCGTCCTGGTGCTGCAACTAAAAACCCTTAAAAGCTTTTCCCTACCCACTTACCATTCTGTGCCCTCTTATCGGCCGCCTCTTCTCCTCTATTAACCTTCATAAACACAGGTTAGACAAGATTTAGAGAGCCAGAGCAAATAACAGGGAGCTGTACAACTGCTTTTTAGCTCTGCCATTTTGATCGGTTTACTTCTTCAGCCTGATTATTGAGGGGCTAGAGAGGGATATTTGTACATATTCTTGTGAAATACAAAAAAGTAATTGAAGGTTGTTTTTGTAACATATTTTTTTCAAAATTCTATTTTTAATGCAGCATTTCAAAAATGTCTGCCTCTCAACATGAGTTGCCCTCTTCTCTCTCCCTTCAGAACAGGGATAACTACATCCGTTCCTGTAAGCTGCTTCCGGATGGCCGTACTCTGATTGTTGGAGGAGAAGCCAGCACTCTGACCATATGGGATTTAGCCTCTCAGACTCCCCGTATCAAAGCAGAGCTCACCTCTTCTGCCCCAGCCTGCTATGCGCTGGCGATCAGCCCTGATGCCAAGGTCTGCTTCTCCTGTTGCAGTGATGGAAATATTGCTGTCTGGGACCTTCATAACCAAACCCTTGTCAGGTAGGAAGTACACCGGGGATTCCACATGAGTTGGTGTCTCTTTGCGGACATGAATGTTTACAGTGTACTGATGCATTTAAAGACAATGTGTATATGTCTATGTACGTAGGCAGTTCCAGGGCCACACAGATGGGGCAAGTTGTATAGACATTTCCCACGATGGCACCAAACTCTGGACAGGTGGACTAGACAACACAGTACGGTCCTGGGACTTGAGAGAGGGACGACAGCTCCAGCAGCATGACTTCACTTCACAGGTAGCATTCACATGAGCACATATTGTATTACGCACATTGTATATTATAAAATAAAGGTGATATTTTTGTGGCAAAAAATGTACACCCCACCCCCCATACACCCTAGCATGATGTCACAACGTTTTAAAAAGTATTTTCTTGACTTATTTTAAAGATAATGACACATGATCTATATGCTTTAAAATCAGGGTGTGATGTGCTTTGCGCTCTATTGCAGATTTTCTCTTTGGGCTACTGTCCGACGGGCGAGTGGCTGGCTGTGGGAATGGAGAGTAGTAATGTGGAGGTGCTTCATCATACCAAGCCTGACAAGTACCAGCTGCACCTGCACGAGAGCTGTGTCCTCTCCCTCAAATTTGCCTACTGTGGTAAGACACTGTTACTTTACCTTTTATGTAGCTCAGACGTCTTGCACCTGAAAATGAATTTGGGGGGCGGGGGCTCTTCAGCTTTAGTTTAGTATTCAGTGGTGTTTTTCTATTTTAGCGGGGCCAGATTGCACATTGTACCTCTCTCTCTCTCTCTCTCTCCTCTCTCTCTCTCTCTCTCTCTTCTCTCTCTCTCTCTCTCTCTCTCTCTCTCTCTCTCTCTCTCTCTCTCTCTCTCTCTCTATCTCTCTCTCTCTCTCTCTCTCTCTCTCTCTCTCTCTCGCACGCTCTCTCGCTCTCTCTCTCTCTCGCTCTCTCCCTCTATTAATGGCCCACTCTACTTCCAAATAAGTCGAGCTGTAGTGAATCAAGTCATTTAGATCAACCTTGACTCTGTACCCATTAGTGCATGTGTGTTTGTTCCATTTCCTAAAGGTAAATGGTTTGTGAGCACTGGGAAGGACAATCTCTTAAATGCCTGGAGGACTCCCTATGGTGCCAGCATTTTCCAGGTACGTCAGTCAATACCTCATTCCCTCCCCCTTGCTACAGAGGTGCTCCAAATGTCCATACTACGTTGGAAGTGTGTGTTTTGTGGGAGTTGTAGTGTGATTTTGATTGATTCTCTTTTCAGGCTTTCAATGGGACTTTAATCCCTGTCGTAATAGTCATTGAGTGGTGGCTTTTATTTTTGCTGTGGAATTGCAGCTTTTCAGAAAAGGCCATCTTTGTTGGAAAACTTTTTCAAGTTTGGCTGCCATTTTTGAAGTTACTCTGTCTGAATGATCTTGTCAAATAATGCACATCAAAATAATAGAAATAAAAAATAATAGAAACAAAACCACGAAAAGTGACAAACTGTTTTAAATGAAAACAAGATATAATAAATTAAAAGCTAATTCAAAATATTAACAGCTCCCTATTTCAGGTAAAAATCACGCAACTCTGCACCACTCACATATGTTTCCAATTGTTTACTTTTAACACATATATTTGCCACTTAGAGTAGCGTAAAGTCTTCAGTTAATATTTAGAAGGGAGTGGTTTATGATGTCACTGAGTCTGTTTGATTATGTCAGGCTAATGGTTTTTCTGCTATCTTCCCTCCACAGTCCAAGGAGTCTTCCTCTGTCTTGAGCTGTGACATCTCGGCTGATGATAAGTACATTGTGACGGGATCTGGAGACAAGAAGGCCACTGTGTATGAAGTGATCTACTAAATAACTGCTTCATCAGATGTAAAGACCTATGGATGGAGCTTTGGGCCTGATTTCAAATCGATTCAAGGGATTACTCCTCCACTTTTTCCTCCTTTTATAGTAGGAACCCAGTTTAGGAATTGGTTGGTCCACTTGGATCGGATTCCCAAATGTTTTCATTTTTAACACACCTGGATTGTTACGGAAGTGGATCGGCCCTTTTCAGATCCAAGCAGAAACGTTTTAAACGGTCCCAAGGACTCCCTGACGGCACTAATGTAGTAAATATTGTCTTGCCTTTGCTTTCGGTCTGCTCATGGGATTGTGTGTGCCTATTCCTTCCATAGTATTTTTTTTCCACCTCGCCTTCCTTCCTTTAAACAAAGTGAACGATCTGTGATGTAATATGAAGCAGTGCTTCAAATTTAGCCTCCTGCTCTCTGGACAATTTGTTAAAAAGTGTATATATGGAGTAATAAAGACGTTTTATAAATATATATAATTATATATATTTCCATGTCCTGATATACTTGTGATGGGTTTCTTTGTCCTCATGTCCTTAATGCTTGATGAATGTAGATTAGGACACACTTTTTAATTTTGATTTTGTAAGCACATTCTCTGGGCTGGCCATTTGCTAAAAGGCTCACATGGAAAACCCCTTCCAGAATAATCTTAGTAATTTTTATTTTTTTTATGTTTTTTGCTTTTTGAGCCTGTGCTGTTCGTGAAAACGGGATCAGACTGGAATCCTGTGGAAGTTGGAATATGACAGAAACAGCCCAGAGGAGAATGAAGAGTCATTTGTAAATTGAAAGCGATATTAAACTTGGAGAATGACTAACTGTACTACTTTCTGTGCCCTTTGCATTATGTGGCGTCTTGTTGGAAAGAGGAAGTCAGATAATGAAGTGTGATTGTAACATGCTGACTCGGCATGGATTGCACGCTGTGATGAGTAACATGCCAACTGATCCCATAAGCGGCCCCACTATAGTTCACTGTTGTTGAAACGGGATATGACTCACCCCAGTGATTGACAGCTTGCTTCTGCTGTAGAGCCCCACCCTAATGAGCCTGCAGCCCTGTTTTCACTCAGATTGATGTAAACCTTCTTTGTGAGTGATCAGAGTCAATTGGGGATTCGCTTCAGTTCCAGTTGAGCCAGTTTTCTAATGAATATATTCATTGCCTGCACTTGACTTTGGTGGAAGCTTGGTGTGAAAGTGTGCGCGTGAGAGAGAGTAAATGTGAACTGTTTTAACTGTTGGAACTGGGGCCACGGCGAACTCCGTCTTTAGTACAGTACAAACCCTGACCCGCCTGCCTTTCACAACCTCTCAACTTCACACCAAAGTATGTAGCAAACTGTGTCAGCACTGATCATGTACAGTTGTTAATAATTCAATAAACTTTTTTTTTTTTTTGTAAAATGTGTCAAGAATGCTGGTTTATTTGAAAGTGCCATTGTCAGGTTTGAATTAATTACAGGCTGGGTGTGTGTAGTGCTGTCTTAAGTATGGAGATTAAAGACAGAGGCTAGCAATTCTGGTGTGTCATCTAGATGTTCCCACATGGTTTCAAGCTGATGGAAGAGTTGAGACGTGTGTGTGTGTGTGTGTGTTTGTGTGTGTGTGTGTGTGTGTGTAAAAGAGACATAGTTTCTGCTGTCTCGGCTATATGTTGTAACCACAGACCCAGCTGACTCAAATATGTCCTGTGGTCCCCCAACCACAGCTGGTGATGGTACACATCTTTTTGATTTCCTCACCTCAAGTAGATTATCGGACAGGAAGTGTGTTCAAAGCATCTGATTCATTCGGGTTGTTTGAACTGGTTTCATTAAGGGATTTCAGCACATGTATTTTGTATTTATCGCACTTCCTATGCTCATGGTAGCACTTTAAAAAATGTCATGTTATTGCTTTGCTTTTTATAAGTCATCCATACATTGCTACACTTTAAGTGTATGTGAAAATCTATAGAAGCCATTTGCACTGATGGGTGTTTTAAAAATGACAACCTTAGAGACAGTGGCATATCGGACGGGTACGTATTGTTGGTGGGGCCTGTGGTACTACAACACTGCTTAGGTGATAAACTGATTGTTTTGTGTTTGGCCTTGAACTTTCCTTGTAGAATGTGCTCAACTAAATGTTTAGTTTCTTTGGTTTATAAAAGGATTGGTGGTGGAGAGGAAAAGGCCTTATTTTAGTGGGAAATCTGATCAATTTTGTGGATTTAAATATGGGAAATGTTTTAAACTGCATATATGCCTATTGCCAACTGGTAGAATGGCCAAATTAGGCAGAATATATTTTGATATGACCTGCAGGTATAAAAGATGGTTCAATTCTGCAGAAATGCCCATTGTGTTTTGTCTATGTGGTGGTCCGTGCATGTGCTCCAAAACATTGCATGGCGATGCTCATTCGGTCTGCTGTTTTAAAGGCCCAAGCTGGATTCTGACTGGCTGTCAATGGTTTTTGTTCATCATCTGAAAGAAGACAAAATATTCTAAACGTGATTCCAGCTATATCATTTCAATGTGTCATTGTCATAGCTTTTGTATGGACACAATTCTCATATTAGACGATTGTTAAAACAATATAGTTATCGTTGTTCTTGATGTGAATGAGCCTTTACTGTCCCGCCATCAAAAGAAACCACATAAAAAAAATAAAAAAAAGAGAAAAATAAATAAAGCATAGTTTGGCAAGTCATCTATATTGAACGACTCCAATCTTTTGAATAATCTTACCAATATCTATTGATCTAATATGACTTCTGACCTGTAATGTTTTCAGAATCATAATCATACACTGTTTCATAATCATACATTCCTGGCCAGAGGAGAACTGGCACCCTGACTGAGTTTTTTCCCCTCCATTCTGGCCCTGAAGGAGTTTTGGTTCCTTGCCTCTGTCGCCTTTGGCTTTTGGCTTGCTCAGATGGGGACACTTAAATTTCAACTATATTACAGATCTGCCCATATTAACACCATATGATAATTGAAATTAGCTGGATAAAATCACCCTTTTCGCCAGAGCTGCTGTACAGCTGAATCAAATTCTGTTGCATTACTTTCCTGTTAACACTGAAGCTGCTTTGAAACTATTGGCATTGTAAAAGCGCTATATAAATAAAGGTGACTTGACTATATGCTGCCACTTCCTTCTAATGATTCAAAGGTGTCAGAGAAGGCCTGTGTTACGCTTTACAGCTTTTGAACTCCATTTCACATCAGCATGAGCTGCTAATTTGGGCGCTCCTTTCACAATCTACGATACTGGATGATGAACTTGGACTGGCTTTTGGCAAAGGAGTGTCAGCAACAGTTTTCATGATTCAGCACTGGACTGATGTACCAGCCTGTTAAAAGAGCAGCTGGCTTTGTGCGTTATGGCTGTAGATCAAATGAGAGTTATTGATTTGCACTAATCTCTGCAGATTTCCTCAGACGATGACGGACTGACCTGCTTTATTTCCCTGCTCGGCAGGTCTGGCGCCTGCATCATCCGCCTGGTCCAAAAGCCCTTTTACGTTTTCAAACCCAGAGCTAACTCCGTTCCCATGAAGGCTGTTTAAACTCTACTGAGCCAGTTTGTTTCTTCTCTCTTTTGGTTGCTTGTTCGCTTTCCTCCTTGGGTCTCTCTAAACATTAAACATCCTTTCTTAGCTGGCAGTCCTGAGTTTGATGTTCTCCTCAGAAAGAGTGTTTCAGAGGATGAAGGAATGGGAGAGAAGCACTCCAAATCCCAACATACTGATTTTCCTGTAGGCTCTTATCTCTTTCATTTCTCTTGCTCAGATGTGAAAAAGCTGTACGGTAGACTAGGTGTGTTTTTATTTCTTCTTTCTTTTTCTTTCTTCATAGTTTCACTCTTAATAAGGGAGCAGCTGAATAGGTGGAGATTAAAGGGCTATCCTGCTGAGTGGCACTGCTAGAGAGAGAGAGAGAGAGAGAGAGAGAGAGAGAGAAAAGAGGCTCTGTCGAGAATGAGAGAGGGAGAGATAGAGAAGTGCTTCTCTATGAGAGTGATCAGCGATTTGATACAATCCTCTACTCTTTTCTCTCCTCTGAAGAGCTTTCATCAGGCCTGCACACAAGTGCCCTCTCCACTCAGGCCTCAAATTAGTCCAGGCTTACTGAGCCAGATGAAACGGTAACCTCACTCATCCTCCACTGCGGTCTCTCTCCTCCTGCGTGACGAGCGTGCTCAGGAATCTTTCCTGCGGCTCTTCAGGAGACTCCTACTGAACTGGAGAAGAGCTCTATGTGAGAGAAGATTAGTTTTGTCCGTCTGATTAGACTCCGAGAGGGCAGTTAAGTGTGTATGGGACGTTCATGTATGTGAGTTTTTTTGCTGACATCTGCAGTTGGAGGCTGGGTTGGTAATGCGTGATTAAACATGACAATCTCTCCACGTCTCTTGATTTCAGTGTTACTCTTGCTCATTCTGAGACATTATAGCAGAAACATGCCGCTTCAAGATTTTTAATATTCTTTTATATTAACCATGGCTGCATTTGTTTGATCAAATATACAGTATACAAACAGTCAAATTGCAGAGAAAACAAACTTTTCACATTACCATTTTTTTCTGCCCATTTCATCAGTGGATCATGAGTACAAATCCTTTTGTACACTACAGTTACATGCATCGTAGAGCTCTGACAGCCTGGACAGAAAAGGTTACAGAAGCAGGAAGTGATTATTATGAAGTTAATCATCAGGTATGGCCAAAATGGCCATTAACTGTAAACCTGTTGGAAGTGGAAATTTATAACTTTAGCAATCAGACAGGATTAAGGGAACACTTCCTGCAGTGGTCATTAGAAGTGTAATAGCGCAATCTTTCTGCTAAGGTCATTTAGCAGCAGCGCCAACAAACCGTTCATTTCTTGAACGGCCTGCCCTGAACAATTTTGTGGCCCATCTCCCTGACAAAAAATCTGATGTAGGCTCCACAGGCGGCGAGCGCATGCTGTTCTGCACAGATGGGCCTATAAAGTTGGGAAGGTTTCCCTTTATCCTTATTCGGACAAGCGGTTTTGTGCCACGCTATGACGTTAATCTTCTTTTCTTCGGGTTTTTAACACGGCAGGGCTTGCGCTATCATCACACATTTTGCGAATGATTTATCATTGCTTCACATGCAGTTCATTTCTTCATTCTTACTATGATAAATGTCCATCATGTACCAACATTTTAGGGTGTTGAGAAAATGATGATGTATGTGCCGCTTTAATTGTTAATATCCTGTTTTGGAAGAGCGAGCGGGGCAGGCATCTTCAGAATGATTCACCGCAGATATGAAAGATTTGCACCATGCTGAGAAGGTGACTGTTTGAGGAAATATTTTATTTGCACATAAATTACATTACATATGCGGTGATACATCACACAAAGAGAGGGACATGAGCATTGGATGATGATTTATATTCTGTGATGACTGTGTGTGTGTGTGTGTGTGTGTGTGTGTGTGTGTGTGTGTGTGTGTGTGTGTGTGTGTGTGTGTTTTGTATAGTAGAGTGTGACAGCTACAGATCATCTCGGCTCAGTTGGGTTCTTCCTCTGTTCAAGTGCCACCTGAAGTGACTTTAATGCTGGTTTTAATCAGAAGAGTGTGAGCTTCCTCTGACATGTTCCCCTGTATGCGTGTGTGTGTGTGTGTGTGTGTGTGTGTGTGTGTGTGTGTGTGCGCGCGCACGCTCTAATGAAGAGGACTTCACACTGGCATGATTGCAGCTGCTACTGGTTAATTCTGAGGTGAAAAGGGCTGTTAATGGGCTCAGTAAAGCAAATAATTGGGACAAATAAGTAATTAAGAGATTGGAAAGGGTGAGATTAAATCTAAAGGACCTTTAATTTAACATGATTATGAAGTTCTCCTTTAGCTCCTCAATCAGACGGAGCAGGACTGAAATGAGCTCTTATTGCTAATGATTTCCTGCGGTTACTGGTGCTGGCGGTTGCCAGTGCTGCCTCAGAAATGCCATTAAATCTTTAAAGAGTGACATTTTTATATTCATGAGCATCTTCTTTTCATTATTTTCAGTTGCAGTGTTCTTGAAAACCTCAGCCTCAGTAGTCTAAGTAAACAATGACCTGTTTGTCTCATGCTAACGCTGACTGGTGAATGTCAGAGCCGTCGGGAGGGTCAGTGGTCTTGCTCTTAAAGTATGTTGTGAATGACTCTGCAATGATGTGAGACGGACCACTGTGACTCTAAATAAAGAGTCGTAATGAGAATAATTAGAGAGTTGATGGGAATGACATTGAGAGAGCGAGAACAGATGGGCCTGGTTTGTAATTCATACCGCTTGACACCATAAGCCTTTTTCTTCCTAATCTGATGAGAGATTTTTTTTTTCGCCTCTGTCCCTGATCTTTGCTGTGACTGAGCTGACCCACACAAACATTTCACAATGCTAATATGTTTTCACATCGGGCTAACGGCGCGCACAGGAGCAGATGGTGATGTTTGTGTGTGTGTATGAGACACAGTTGGTGGTTGGTACACAACTGCTTCTGTCAGTAAATACTCTCCACCTTCACACCATTCATAAGCTCGACTGTGTATTACTTTTCTTTCCCCAGGTTTACAGACTGATAAATGCATGTTTTTTTTTGTTTGTTTTTTTTGACAATGCAAAGTTCGTTTTTATGTGCACTATTTAGTAATGGGTTGTTCTGCTTCACCAACAACACTTTAAAGAGCAGCACCTAAATTAGATGCAGCATACAGTAAATTGAGTAAAATGTTTATATTTATGATACGTGTACATTTTATATAGAAAAGCCAGAGCAGGGGTTTTCAAACTGAGGTCTGGGATAACCAAAGGACCACAAGAGAGTTCAAATTAAAGTTAAAAAAAGGAGAAAAAAAAAAGTAATTTTACTGTCAACTGTAAAACTTAAAATCGGTCATGTTTATTTTGCGAAGTTACTGTATAAATAATTTTGAAATGAAATGAACATCTGTCTTCAGTCTTAGATTAGTCCAGTGGGTGGTTAATTATTATTTTTTTATTTATCATTTGCCTTCTCTGTTACAGCAAGAATATAAAAGCTGATTATTTAAAGCTGCTGTCCGTAACTTTTTTGTGTTCAAGATTTACAAAAATTATATAATGAGAATGTACAACATGAAGCCATTTTCCAAACCGTATTTTTGCCTTACCCTGAATCATTATGGTAAACTTATAATAAGTGTTTATATTGGGACTATTTCAGACCGGTCCGGTAGGTACCGCTGCGGAGGAGCACGGTCCCTGCGTGATCCACCATAGACATAAACAGAGAGAAGTAGCTCTGGCTGCAATGTTCTTCCGCAAGATGCATACAGTTCTTTTTATTATTAACCGCTAGAGTGTAAAAGTTTCAGACTGCAGCTTTAATTTAGCATAATCCCACTTTTCCCTTAAATTGTATAGGGGAGCATGAGGTTAGTTGTAACGTGCATGGTTTAAAACTTTTCACAAATGCCAGGATGATGAAACTTTGTGTATTTAGTTGCCATATCAACATCTTTTAGAGAAACTTTTCTGCTATTCTTGTAATCTTATGTCTGTTATTTAACAGTTGAGATCTTTCTTTAATGCTGATCTAACCAGCAGAAGACACGAGCTGCGGTTTAAATCCCAGTTGCGCAGGTGGGGTGCGTTATAACACTGTTACAATGTGCCTGCTATTATATTCTATACTTTTATTCATTCTTTTAAGAAACCATGAGAAAAGGTTGAATAAAGATTGAGAGTCAATGTTCAGAAATTATTTATTAATATGTTTTGAACTATGCTATTTAGCGATGTGTTTGTTGTCAAACTCAAAAAAAAAATTAATCTTTTTTTAATATCTTTTTTCTCACTTTTCAATTCCATTATTTCATATTTTCATAATTAATGTGGGAAAAAATAAATACTCTGAATCCCAAGTGGATTTACACAAACGTAATCCAAAAAGTGTTAGGTTGTGCCCTGCTCTCCCCCAAATCGGTCTCTACACTATATTGCAAAAAGTTTTGGGGGCCTGCCTTTACATGCACATGAACTTTATTAACATCCCATTCTTAATCTGTGGGGTTTAATATAGAGTTGGCCCACGCTTTGCAGCTTTAAAAGCTGCAACTCTTCTGGGAAGGCTTTCCACAATGTTTGAGTGTGTTTATGAATTTTTACCATTCTTCTAGAAGAGCATTTGTGAAGTCAGAAACTGGATGAGAAGCCTGGCTCCGCTCTAATTCATCCCAAAAGTGTTCTATCGGGTTGAGGTCAGGACTCTGTACAGGTCAGTCAAGTTCCTCCACACCAAACTCACTCATCCATGTCTTTATGAAGCTTGCTTTGTGCACTTGTGTGCATGTTGGAACAGGAAGGGGCCATCCCCAAACTGCTACCACAAAGTTGGGAGCATGAAACTGTCCAAACTGTCTTGGTATGCTGAAGCATTGAGAGTTCATTTCACTGGAACTAAGGGGCCAAGCCCAACCCCTGAAAAATAACCTCACACCATAATCCCCCTCGGCCAAACTTCACTTGGCACAATGCAGTCAGGCATGTACGGTTCTCTTGGCAACTGCCAAACTGAGACTCGTCCATCGGATTGCGAGACAGAGAAGCGTGATTTGTCACTCCAATGTACACGTTTCCACTGCTCTCCCTACCTAACACCATAACCAACAGGAGAGGGAGGAGACGGCAAAGAAAGGAATGAAATGGTAGAAAGGGAAATGGTATAAAGAAACTGATCATTGTCAACCCACTGGGATAAGTGCTCCTCTTTTCTGAGTGAGTAGAGAAAAGATTGTTGATTGTGTTGAAATGTTGCTCTGTCAGGTAATGATGCAAATGGAAACTTGATACCTGGATAATTGCTTATCTGCAGTACTATTGTTTTACACCTGATATTTGGCTGCATGGGCAGTGTATCCAGCACTTTTGTTTTACATTTATATGAACATTTATAGTATGTATGATGATGCTATACAGTACAGACCAAGCCTAATGTCAAGAAAAACTAAATCTTTTACTTTTAAAAAGTTGTCTGTTGTCACTCTGTTAGCAGGCCGAAGTCGTTTCTTGCTAATGTTAGCAGTGTGTTAGTGTGTGCTTTTTGCTTCATGCATGTGTGTTAACAGGAAATCCCGGGAAGAGATAATGAGCGTGAAGCTGCAGTGGTCAGGGCACAGGACCTGTGCCAGCCCCAGACTGCATGTCCTCTATGGGTTGGCAGAGGCGTGTGAGTGGGTTCTGTCAGTCCCTGGCACAGCAGGATGTCTGCTTTGCCACCATGTTGGGCATATTGTCTGTCTCATTTGATCAGTGTAATCCACTGATCAGTGGTGGAGATAGAGAATGGGAGAGAAGGGTGTCTGGATGTGAGAGGGCTTGTGCTGGAGATTATTTAGTCGTGGGTTTTGTTTTGCTTTCAGCAGCTAGCTTTCATTTATTTTCAGATAGGCTTCCATAAAGCTCCATGAAACTTTTGCAAAAAATAAAATATGACTTTAAATGTGGTAAAGTATGTGTTGGCCTTTCCGCAATGAATAATCAATTTTCCATATATTACATTGTAAATAATTTTTCCCATCAGCAGAACATTCTGTAATCATTTTCTCACCCAAATCTGACTTTCTTCTGTAGAACACCAAATATTTTTTTTTGTCCATACCATAAAAAATGGTGTCCAAAACAATATTGGATCCTAACATTGTACAGACAAAAAATACAGAGATGTGTTTAAAATGATCTTCTTTTGGTTCCACAGAAAAAAGTCAGTCATACAGGTTATCTCTTTAATAATTGCCAACACATTCATTAAAATTGCATTGCTCTCTCACACAGTTGAGCGGCATGTTTCATGTTTTCTTTCTTTAAACACTTTATTTAATTTACAGTGCTAGCTTCTGTACTGGCGTAAGCTTGTTCTGTTTCTGTTTTAAAGCTTCCTCTCTCACATTAAGTCTCTCTGTGGAGTGCTTTGGAGGGGTTTAATGATACAGCAGTTTGATATGTAAACACAGCAACAGCTGCTTAGTGACATGAAGCCTCACTCACTTCTGCCTCGTTAATGTCTCCAATAGTATCAAATGAGGCCAGTGAGGAGACCCATTGACACCATACTTGACACGTGCTATCAAAGCAGATTTACTTTGTATGTTTTTAGTTGACATGTTTTATTGGCATAACATTATGACCACGGAGAGGTGAAGTGAATAACACTGAATCTCTCTTTATCACGCCACCTGTTAGTGGGTGGGATATATTAGGTAGCAAGTGAACATTTTGTCATCAAAGTTGATGTGTTAGAAGCAGGAAAAATGGGCAAGTATATATAAAAAAAAACTATTTGTAGGGATTTGAGCAAGTTTGATAAGGGCGAAATTGTGACGGCTATATGACTGGGTCAGAGCACCTCCAAAACTGCAGTTCTTGTGGGGTGTTGCACTGATGCACGTGGGGAGCGAAAGCTGGCCTGTGTGGTCCTATCAAACAGATGATACTGTATATAGCTCAAATTGGGTTCAAGGTGCCCACATTGACACCTGTCCACCACCAAAAACACCAACAGTGGGCATGTGAGCATCAGAACTAATCAGCGGAGCAATGGAAGAAGGTGGCCTTCTCTGATGAATCACCTTTTCTTTCACATCATGTAAATGGCTTGGTGCCTGTGCATCGCTTACCTGGGGAACACATGGCACCAGGATGCAATATGGGAAGATGGCAAGCCAGCAGAGGCAGTGCGATGCTTTGGGCAATGTTCTGCTGGTAAACCTTGTGTCCTGCCATCCATGTGGATGTCACTGTTTACACACGTACCACCTACCTAAGCATTGTTGCAGACCATGTACATTGTACACCCTTTCATGGAAATGGTATTCCCTGGTGGATGTTTCCTCTTACAGCAGGATAATACGCCCTACCACAAAGCAAAAATGGTTCAGGAATGGCTTGAGGAGCACAACGAGTTTGAGGTGTTGACTTGGCCTCCAAATTCCCCAGATATCAATCCAATTGAGCATCTGGATGTGCTAAACAAACAAGTCCAATCCATGGAGGCCCCATCTTGCATCTTACATGACTTAAAGGATCCGCTACTAACATCTTGTTGCCAGATATGCCAGTATGCGATATTGTCAAGCGCATGAGCATGGTTTGAGAATGTTGTGTTATATGAGGGCAGGTTACGCATGAGAGCTCTAAAAATGTACCCACACATACACACATGCATATATTCACCATCTCTCTCTCTCTCTCTCTCTCTCTCTCTCTCTCTCTCTCTCTCTCTCTCTCTCTCTCTCTCTCTCTCTCTCTCTCTCTCTCTCTCTCTCTCTCTCTCTCTCTCTCTCTCTCTATTTGATCTCTCTCTTTCTCTCCTGCTCTCTCTCCCTCAGACTCAAATGAAAAGTTGATGACTGTTCTCAGTACTTCAGAAGTTAGCCTGACCAAAGTTCACTTAAGGTCATCTTGAAAATGCAAGGTTCAAAAACCTTTCAGATGGATCTCTTTGAAAAATGAATCACGGCATAATCATATTTTCCTGTAAAAGCCCCGATAGGAGCACTCGCAGAAAGTATCTGTCTCTATTGCCTGGCCGGAACAAAAACAGCCATTCTTTCTTAATGGACCGAAGGGTGAACCGTGGTTTTCCCCCTACACTCAATCTAAGAGCCTTGTGTTTCAAAAAAGCCACTCTTTGCTAATAATGGGAACGTATTGAGGATTTCTCAAAGAAGAGATGAGTGGTACGGTGCACAATTATTCTTAGAGGGAAACAAACTACACAAACCATTTTTTGTTGGTCTATTTGATGTCTTTAACTATGTATATAACGTTGTTCCCCAAAGCTTTTGTAGTCCAAATTTTGTATTTATGTGCCTATGTGTGAAAGCTTGTAAAGTTATGGTTCCATTGTTTAGGTCTTCGCAATTAGGGCGTTGTTAGTCTGTCCAACTGTTGCCATGGGAGATCGTGACCTCATGTCCTGAGGGGCTATGAGTGGTGTCTGAGTGCTGGTGGAGTTTGGAGAGGAGCTAATGAGAGATCCTGTCTGCCTGCTGTTACACTGAGCTCCCAATTAATCAACGACTCCCTCTCTCGCTCTCTTTTCACGTCTGTAGGGGTGTACTACTGATACTTTTCCCCTATTGTTGTGTGTGTGTGTGTGTGTGTGTGTGTGTGTGTGTGTGTGTGTGTGTGTGTGTGTGTGTGTGTGTGTGTGTGTGTGTGTGTGTGTGTGTGTGTGTGTATAGCTCTGTTTGGGAGGCAGCCATTACCGAGAACAAAAGACATTAATTGGCAGTTAGAGCTTAATGAGGCGGGAGAGGAAATTAACAGAGCTCGTCAACAGAAACAAATCAAATCCTCCACTGAATTGATGCGGAGAGACGCTGCCACTAAGAATCCAATGCTACAATAAAGAGCGGCTCATCTTAGACTCCAACTTTTTCTATTGGCATTGCCCTGCTTTGCAATTCATGGCAAAACTGAGAAGGTAAGAGAATTACGGAGTGGAAAAAAATGAAATAACAATGAGGAAATGGTTCCCTATTACATCTCCTTGTTCCTGGATTTCAGCTGGATTGTGATTAAGGAATCAAGCCTGTCTGCATTAGCATGTGAATAGCAAGGTCCTGAGAGCTCAGCCAGAGCCAGGAAGGAGATTGGGAGGATATTTAGCATCTATTCAGGGTGCAACAAAGGCAAGGCACCCAGGCGCACAGGCCTCGGGTTGATTAGGTGGTGGGAAGCTATTCTTACAGATCAGACTTAAGTAGTATTTTGTCTAATGCTAGTTTAAATCTCGAACAATCCCTCTCAGAAGACATATACATCTAAAATCTACTGAGAATGGAGTTTTTTAGGGTAAAGATTTTTTTAAAAAAAATTATGTGGTCATTTTTTATTCTGGAAATGTTTTCCCACGATTTCTGCCGATAATGGCAAGTCATTTTTCTTCTTCAGCGTGTCTTTATACAATTAAGCTGCCCCAGTTTAATGAGGAGTAAACCAAATATATATTGAAAGGTCATTTAATCTGATTGTGTCGGTTTAAGTGGGTGTCTGAATGTCTAAGAGCAGATGTAATTATTTAGAGGAATTTAAGAAGTGGTGGTAAGGAACTGTTCGTGCATGTGTGTGACTCCAGAAATAAAGCAGTATTTCTGGAGTCACAGAGATAAACTATTTATTTTTATGATACAGCTGCAAATAACTATTTAAACACCTGTCTATCAGCAAAAATTCTGACCCTCAAAAACCTGTTAGTCTGCCTTTAAAATGTCCAAGTTCAAGAGTTTTATTTGTCACATACACAGTTATACAGAATACAATCCGGAAATGAAATGTAAACAATGTGAAATGTGAAATGTCCACCTCCACTCCATTTATTATCCTACTTCCTGCTTCGCTACTGTTCGGACGCTCTTGCTTACTGCTCCGCGCTTTGCTCTATCGCTTCTATATTTTATCTCATAATTTTAACTTCAGCAAATCAACACAGCGCTCAAACAACAAAGCTTGACTTCAACGATAAAACTAGAAACTCTGTTGACTGGATTACTACAAAAAAGTGGAACATTTCATCTGACCAGCCTCTCGCTGCCATCAGCTTACATTCCGGAAGGGAAAACACAGCTGCCTACTATCGAAAGGATAATAAAATGCCTCCTCTAGCTAAGGAATCTTCTTGCTGCACAAACTGCCACAGACTTTTACAAAGGATTGCAGTTCTTGAAACAAAGTTATTTGCGGAACCACCGAACCGGACGAATCACACAGCAGAGCTTCATCACGAACGCCCTCTGCACACAGCCGGTGAGTCCCATAAATTTAGTGCTACTCAACAGATAGAGAAACAAGAAACTGATCGACACACTAATCGATGGCACAAACAGGGGGCAAGACCCAAACGCACTCGAGACATCAGATTGTCACGAGCTTCATATATTGCTGCCGTTGCATGCTCTACCCCAGACACAAGGATTGCAAACTCTAGTTTCCGACCACCATCGATACATCTCGAAAACAGATTTGAAGTATTAATGAATGTGGGTGAGGAATCCCCAAACGTGATGAATATGAACGAACACAGATTGCATCAGCCCGCAGCTAACACTAATGCTAACAGGCACTCAAGGTCGAGCAGACAGCGGCCCTCAGCTCAGAGCACAGCCGAGCCAAGGACTCTGATAGTGGGTGACTCTACAGTCAGAAACATTCACAGCAGAGATACAACTACATGCTGCCTTCCACAAGCAACCATTTCTGATGTAAACAGGGAAATTGAGAACATTCTGATGAAACATAAGACTGCAAATCAACTAATCATTCATGTGGGGAAGAACGATATTCAGAGAGAGCAGTCAGAACTCATGAAGTCGGACTTCAATGAACTTTTTGAAACACTTAGAAAACTGAAAGTTCAGCCGTTCATCAGTGGACCACTGCCAGCAAGAGGAACAAATAGATTCTCACGGTTGCTTGGGCTTAATACATGGCTGCAAAAAACCTGTAACATGAATGGAGTGAACTTCATTGATAACTTCAATCTCTTCTGGAGTCAGAGACAACTGTTTACATCAAATGGCCTCCATCCAAACAAACTTGGTGCAAGAGTGCTAAAGGACAATATTTATTTTTCCCTTTATCATCCTTCAGCTGTGTGTTTTAACCCACTCAACCTGATACAGAGTATGGATGACCACAGGAATTCATTTCAGCTCCTGAATGGACACTCGGCTGACACATCCCACAAGGACAATGAGAACTCCACACAGCCACAACAATTGCTCATGGACACACTCCCAGCTGAGCCCTGCCCACAGAGCTCACTACAGACAGACTGTGAAGGATTAGAACTGCTCCAAGATTCAGCACCCAAAGATGACTTTCTTGAAAATGGACAGCAAAGCCAGGACAACATACTTCAACTTCCGATAACACCAGAGCAACAGCCCCTCTCACCAGACATGTCATTCCTCTCTCCAGCATCCCCGCATCTGGGCTTCTCAGAGAAAATGGAGGAACTGATTTTTGTTGGAACTAGACTATCACACTCAATTGCTGCGAGCCCCCAGATATCAACCAAAAAGCGTTGAGCCCCACAACCACCAAAGCCTGTGGGCCCAGCTCCCCCTCCTCCTGTGAGATTTCTTCGGTCACAACGCCAGGGCCCACACCCTCCTCCATCTGTTGTAGGTGAACCAAAAACAACTGATTCCAGCTCTCAGTGATGTGTTTTGGGTCCCCGCTATGATAACAGTACCTTTATCAAATGTTTACAAAACAAGTGGGAACCCAGTGTGCCTGCCTCTTTCTCTATCTCTGTTCTGTTACGTGAAAGAAAGTCTAAGGCCTTGTCAGGCCGTTTAACAAACCAATATAATCTGCTGCCTGTTACCTGTCAAACTAAGACTAATGTGGGTGAAAAAATTAATACTGTTAAGTTAGCACTTTTAAACATCTGTTCACTTAAGAACAAATCATTCCTAGTCAGCGACTTAATAACCACAAACAACCTAGATTTTTTGCTTCTAAATGAAACGTGGTTAGAAGAAAACTGTAGTGCAACAGTCCTAAATGAAGCAGCCCCTCCTAACTTTACTTTTATGAGTGTTTGCAGAGCAGTTAGGAGAGGTGGGGGTGTTGCTGCTCTTTTTAAAGATGTCTTTCAATGTAAGCAAGTATCATTTGGTGACTATTTGTCTCTAGAATATATGGGTATTGTGTTAAAAGGTTCTCCACGCATCCTGCTTATCATTGTTTACAGGCCTCCAAAGTACTCACCAGCCTTTATTGAGGAATTTACAGAACTGTTATCAATAATTTCCTCAGAGTTTGACTGTTTTGCTATTGCTGGGGATTTTAACATTCACATAGACAATATTGAATCAAGTACAACAAAAGAGCTCATGACTGTTCTTAACACTTTTGATTTGACACAGCATGTAAATGGACCCACACACAATCGTGGACACACTCTAGATTTACTTATCAGTAAGGGTCTAAACATTTCATCGATTGTTATTAAGGATGTGGCACTGTCTGATCATTTCTGTATTTTCTTTGACATATCAATCACTCCTGCCATTGAAGCTAGATCTGTCTCTGTCAAAAAGAGATGCTTAAATGAGAACACTAATGTGCTGTTTATGAAGGCTTTATCTCTGAAACCAAGCATATCTGCAGACTCTGTTGACTTTCTCCTTGACTCCTTTAACTCAAAAGTTAAGAGTGTAATGGATGATATTGCCCCTCTGAAAGTCAAGAAAAAGAGTGGCAAACAAAAGGCACCATGGAGAAACTCAACAGCAGTTCAAATAATGAAAAGACAATGCAGAAAATCTGAACGAAAGTGGCGGAAGACAAAACTTGTAGTCCATTATAACATCTATAAAGACAGCCTTCATGCTTTCAATGTTGAACTAGGCAAAGCTAGACAGACCTTCTTCTCAAATATTATAAACAAACACATAAACAACACGTGCACTCTTTTTGCTACTGTAGACAGACTAACAAACCCCCCGAGTCACATTCCCAGAGAAATGCTCTCAGACAGCAAATGCAGTGAGTTTGCTTCCTTCTTCTCAGAGAAAATCAAAAATATCAGAAAGGCGATCAGCACATCCTCTAGTTGCTCTGGGGTCAGTCAGATCAGACCAAACCCTCGGAAAATTACTATGTCTGATTTTGAAACAATTGACGGTAAAATTTTAGAAGACACAGTACAGCATCTTAAAACATCAAACTGTGCCCTAGACACACTCCCCACTTCTTTTTTCAAAAGTGTGTTTAACTGTTTGGAAGCAGATCTCCTAGAAGTGGTGAACTCCTCACTTCTCTACGGGACTTTTCCAACCGCCCTTAAAACTGCAATAGTTAAGCCTCTTCTGAAAAAGAGAAATCTAGATAACTCCATACTGAGCAACTACAGACCAATCTCAAATCTCCCCTTCATAGGCAAAATCATCGAAAAAGTTGTTTTCAATCAACTAAACAAATTCTTAAACTCAAACGGATTCTTTGACAATTTTCAATCTGGTTTCCGACCGCATCACAGCACAGAGACAGCGCTCATAAAGATTATAAATGATATTCGCTTAAATACTGATACAGGCAAAACATCAATTCTGGTTCTACTCGATCTCAGTGCTGCATTCGACACTGTTGACCACAACATACTTCTAGACAGGCTGGAAAACTGGGTCGGGCTTTCTGGGATGGTCCTCAGATGGTTCAGATCATACTTAGAAGGGAGAGGTTATTATGTGAGTACAGGAGACCATAAGTCTGAGTGGACGTCCATGACATGCGGAGTCCCACAAGGGTCCATTCTAGCACCTCTCCTGTTTAACCTGTATATGCTGCCACTGAGCCAAATAATGAAAAAGAACAATATTGCTTACCACAGCTATGCTGACGACACCCAGCTCTACTTAGCACTGTCACCTAATGACTACAGCCCCATTGACTCCCTGTGCAAATGCATTGATGAAGTTAACGACTGGATGTGCCAAAACTATCTTCAGTTAAACAAAGACAAAACTGAAATCATTACATTGGGAAACAAAGATGAAATTCTCAAGGTGAACGCGTATCTTGAGGCTAAAGGTCTGATAACAAAAAATCAAGTCAGGAATCTTGGTGTAATTTTGGAGTCAGACCTGAGTTTCAGTAGTCATGTCAAAGCAATAACTAAATCAGCATACTATCATCTGAAAAATATTGCAAGGCTTAGATGTTTTGTCTCCAGGCAAGACTTAGAGAAACTGGTTCACGCTTTCATCACCAGTAGGGTGGACTATTGTAATGGACTGCTCACTGGCCTTCCCAAAAAGACCATTAGACAGCTGCAGCTCATACAGAATGCTGCTGCCAGGATTCTGAGCAGAACCAGAAAATATGACCATATCACACCAGTCCTCAGGTCTTTACACTGGCTTCCAGTTACATCTAGGATCGATTTTAAAGTACTATTACTTGTTTATAAATCACTCAATGACCTAGGACCTCAATACATCGCAGATATGCTGATTAAATACAAACCCAACAGATCACTCAGATCAGCAGGATCAAGTCAGTTAGAAATACCAAGAGTTCACTCAAAGCAAGGAGAGTCTGCTTTTAGCTATTATGCCAGCCGTAGTTGGAACCGGCTTCCTGAACAGATCAGATGTGCTCCAACAGTAGCCACATTCAAATCCAGACTCAAAACACATCTGTTTAGCTGTGCATTTACTGAATGAGCACTGTGCCACTGTACGTCCGACTGATTGCACCTTATCTATGCATCATTTTTTAAATAATTTTTTATAACTGTTTTAGTCTACCTGTTCTTTTCTTTGGTTATCATCATTTTATTACTTTTAATTCTCTTTACATTGTATTCTTTTTCTTATGCATTTTTTAGCCCTATTTTAATTCCTTTCTATGTAAAGCACTTTGAATTGCCATTGTGTATGAAATGTGCTATATAAATAAACTTGCCTTGCCTTGCCTTGCCTATCCTAAATAAGATGCACCTGTTTGAGGTCGTTAGCTGCATAAAGACACCTGTCCACCCCATACAATCAGTAAGAATCCAACTACTAACATGTCCAAGAGCAAAGAGCTGTCCAAAGACACTAGAGACAAAATTGTACACCTCCACAAGGCCGTAAAGGGCTACAGGGAAATTGCCATACAGCTTGGTGAAAAAAGGTCCACTGTTGGAGCAATTATTAGAAAATGGAAGAAGCTAAGCATGACTGTCAATCTACCTCGGACTGGGGCTCCATGCAAGATCTCACATTGTGGGGTCTCAGTGATCCTAGGAAAGGTGAGAAATCAGCCCAGAACTACACAGGAGGAGCTGATCAATAACCTAAAAAGAGCTGGGACTACTGTTTCATAGGCTACTGTTGGTAATACACTAATACATCATGGTTTAAAATTGTGCATGGCACGGAAGGTTCCCTGCTTAAACCAGCACATGTCCAGGCCTGTCTTAAGTTTGCCAATGACCATTTGGATGATCCAGAGGAGTCATGGGAGAAAGTCATGTGGTCAGATGAGACCAAAATATACATTTTTGTTCATAATACCACTAAACTTGTTTGGAGGAAGAAGAAGGATGAGTATCATCCCAAGAACACCATCCCTACTGTGAAACATGGGGGTGGTAGCCTAATGCTTTGGGGGTGTATTTCTGCACATGTGGCTGCACTGTATATATATATATATATATATATATATATATATATATATATATATATATATATATATATATATATATATATAGCAAGCAAATCAAATCAAATCATATTATATATATATATATATATATATATATATATATATATATATATATATATATATATATATATATATATACATATATATATATATATATATATATATATATATATATATATATATATATATATATATAATATGATTTGATTTGATTTGATTTGCTTGGCCAACAACAAGTGGAACAGTTTTTGGCCTTTTTATGGATTAACTCTGCAGATCATGTATCACACATTCTGGGGTTTCCCTCTTCATGTTACCAGTCCACATCTTTAACCGCTGTGCCCACAATATTGGTCTGTTAATAATTCAGTTTTCCTTCCTATAAAGCTGCTTCCAGTCTTGTTATCCAAGCCCTTTTCCTGCCATATGTCTCAATTGACTGAGTATTGATCAATCGCTTGCTACATAATTAAAATGTCTGTTCTAAAATTACCTCAAGTAGTACATAATCTCAATATTTTTGAATTTGCTGGAAAGTGATTTATTACAGAGTGGCCCATTGGTCTCAAATGCTTTTTCAAAAGCTAAACTGGATCCTTAAATGGGGGCCGAAACACTCCTATAGAGTATAGTATTGCATCCTTCATATTTCCGAAAAGTATTTAGTTTTATTATATTTATAAAAGAAAGATAGGCTGTACAGAGTGTTTCTGGAAAAAAATGAGCAGGAGCAGGCGTATCGTGTGGGTGGAGCTAAAGAATCATGAGAGTGGGCAGCTATTTCATTGAGAGCGTCTGAAAGCTGTGACATCCTCAAGCTTGGAAAAGAAAACGTTACCCTAAATAAACCATGACTAACAATCAGATTCAACTAATACATATATGATCCAGAATCTGACCCGGAGGCTGAAATTGAACAGAAGCAGCAGCAGAATGTCTCTATGTGGTAAAGTTACTGTAACTGTAGCGGCTTGTCAACATTTGTGTGTGTTTACTCATGGTTTATTAGGACATTATTTAGTTTTTGGACTACTGTATGCGACTAAACGGTAGCAGTAGCAAGGTAAACAGATTTGCACGTCAAACTAGTGTGTACATAGAAAAACAATGGAATAGTAGCGCAATTGAACTAAGAAGTGCGCTTTGTGTGGCCCCAAGGTTTAATGTTTGGGGGGTTTTACAATAAACAAACTGACACCTAAAGTGGTCAGCTAAACAAATGTATTTAAACACACACCATACATTGTGGTATTGATAAATTAAATATACACAATAGCCAACAAGCAGTTTTATTCACCGTCTGTTTCCAAAGCACGACATAACCTTTATCGTTGGGACCTCTCCATCAAAAACACACTTCTTTGGTGACATTGTTGATTTTGTGAAGTCCTGTGACAGCAGTGAGTGCAGCGTTTATGAGCGTGCATGCATTTGCTCTCTTGCTCTGGTCGTTCGTGCATGCGCACACCCTTTGGGAGAAGAGCCCGTATGGCCCGTACAAGGAACTTCCGCCCCATTCTTTGCACACAGACCCATACTCGAAAAAAAAGTTTTTTGAAACTTTGTCCATGTTTAGGATGGGAATCCAAGTCTTTAACAGTGTAAAAAGCTCAGTATGCATGAAACAGCATTTCACTCTCCCTTTAAAAGACCTGCAGCTCTCTCTACTGATTTCACATTCACTGCTTACAATAAGAATTGTAAGGTTCCAGGGAATTCATTTTTTTCAATGCTATGAGTAAGAAGAGTGAGTGGACACACAGAAAGAAATAGAGCATATGATGGCTTATGTAAAAATGTTCAAGGCATTAAGTTTCTTCTTAGATGTATTTGCATATGCTGTGGTCGGATCTTGGATGAGAAATATGAATATAAAGGCATATATTTAAATACAACAAAATGCTTTTCAGTTCAGTTGGTGACCTTAAAATGATGTCTGAAATGGATAAAGATATTACTCAGGTTTAAAGGTGCCCTAGAATGAAAAATTGAATTAACCTTGCCATAGTGAAATAATAAGAGTTCAGTACATGGACATCACATACAGTGAGTCTCAAACACCATTGCCTTCTAATTCTTATGTAAAACTCGTAAATCAAAAACTCAAGGGGAAAAAAGTGCTTCTCAACATAAACCCAACCATGACATAAGCGTTGGGGATCATTTATATGCACGCCCCCAACATTTGCATATGTCCAAACAAGCCGAATCTACTGATGGTAAACAAGAAACTCGCAAAAATGGCACATGGTTGAGGTTTATTATAATCGGATACCACAACAAATCGTTCGTTGTTTGGCCCATTTGAAGCAAGCTTTGCTCAGCGTATTAAACTGAAGAAAGGGCAAATATGTTCCTGCAAGCAGTAAGTCATTTATCCACTTATTGACTAGTTGTTTAAACAATTTCTGATTAAATTGAAAGTTTCTTAGAGAGACATTTCTCATAGAGCATTGTCTATGACGCAAGATGCTAGTACAGTAACAATAGGATACTTCAAGTACCATACAAAACTAAATAGTGTGTCTAATGACAAAGGGTAATATTATTTTGTATTACAAAATACAAACGTAGATACTTTGGTTAGATCGTTCACGCGATCCTTCTAGCAAACGTCACCTTTTCCACCATATAAGTTAAAACGACAGTCAATGGAGATTGCTGAAATGCAGCTTAAGCCTAGTTCAGACTGCACGATTTTCAAACTTGTCGGGTCACTGCTCTTTTCGCACTGCATGACTATCTGGGGTATCATTCAGTCACTGTTGTGTTCACACTGCACGATGGTTTGACGACAGAGGAGTTCACACTGCATGACAAGAGGAAGAATCGCCGACAACTCTCTCTCTCCGGTGCGCAAACTACGTTTCCCAACTACACGTGCGATGTGACAAGTAAACAACGCAAAATCACACGTGCGTCAGACCGAGTTCTCGGGGATTTTCTTCACACAAATCAATCGTTTGGCCTTGGAACACTTGGGATATTTGTACTCTCTGAATAAATTATGCATGCAGTCGTATCTGCCTGTTATATCCTGTTTTTTATAATACACAAATGGGTAGGTTTAGGGATGGGATTGAGTTACGAGTTCAAAATGTGTCTGAATATGTGTGTGTGTCCACAAGGTAAATGGATTTATAAACATACTAAATTGTTTTTTTGAAAATGTAAAAATGCAGAATGTTTCTTGTGATGGGTAGGTTTAGGGGCTGTGTGTGTGTGTGTGATGGGTAGGTTTAGTGGTAGGGGCAGTGTAGGGGGGTAGATTGTAACAGCGTTGATAAACACGCTAAAAAGCGATTATGCATCTTGATAACACGCCAAAATGCCATACGAATTGGCGTATCATACATACGCCATTTCATGAGATCAGTCTGGGAATGGAGAAAAAATATTACCACTTAGCGCCTCCGGTGGATGTTTCACCCAAAAAGTGCAGGTAAACATACCAGAAGGTACATATTTCAGGTGTTTAAAAAATGTAGGCAGAGTCACGTATTTCCGATGAGCCTGGGTTGAAAATACTGATATTCTGCTCTATAACTCCTCCCTGAACCCCACCGACAGGTCCATTAGCATGGCAAATATCTCATGGGCGTTGGCGACTCGTCGGCGATTCTCTCTGATCGCGTCTTTGATTATTCACACTGCGTGATTGTCACTCGCGTGCACGAGCACCGATTTGCCTATGATCAAGGGCATTTGTCTGCGATTTCACAAAACCTGTCGCCGATTTCACAAAACCTGTTGGCGACTCAAAATCGGCATTTTATCAATCTCTAATGTTTTGCTCTAAGTGTCATTTAGTCGGTCTGTGTTCTGTCAGGATGGTCAGGACTCATGAGCCGCTTTGCTGAACAGCTGAACTGCTCTGACCTGTGAGCTGCTGAAATAAGCCAATCAGAGCAGAGCTCAACATTAATATTCATGACCCTTCCAAATAAGGCAAAAACAGAGCATCACACCCTAGGGACAATTTCTAGGGTTGTAAATGGACCTGTAAAACTGTATCTGGACAATTTTTTCCCTTAAATAAGCCACATTACTTAGAAGAAAGTAAGTAGTCTTGGAACAACATGTTGTGTATACAGTAACTATTTTTGAGTGTACGTGTACACGTTTATTCTTAGCTAGACTAAAACAGTAATATCAAAACTTTAAATATTTTGATTATGCACCATGACTGCAGCTTGAGTGCACAAAAAGGCAATTTCAATTGTCCATGTTAACATACTAACAGCTTTAAATTCGACAAAGCAGTGTGAACTTTGCTGTTATAGCTGAATCTGAATGTATCTTGAGTCTGAGAAGCAGGATCTCTAGGGAACCCAGTGGGTCCTGTAAGTGCACTTCTTGTTCTAACAAGCGTTCCATCTGTTGGGATCTACAGCTACATCTCTGCTTTTACCCCTTAGAGACCCAAGAGAGTGAGAGACTGAAAAGAAAGGAAAGAAAGAACATGCTATTATGAGTCACTCCGAATATAAACAATGGCCCTTTGTTCGGAATAGTGTTTTTAGTATATCTTTGTACTGTGCACATGGTTTTAGTGTCAGACATACAAACGTATGCGTTTGCAAGGTGTTGCTGGGATTCTAATTGGCGTGTTTGTGGCAGAAAACACAGGGATAATTATTAGGTGCTTTCAGTTCCCTCTTAGGGTTTGTCAGTTATTGCTCTCGCCATCTGCTCAATGTGGTTGCACAAACGCGCATAAAAGCACACATACACACACACACCTGCTCCCCACAGTCTCAGAATACCAGCGCGTGTGACTCAGATGTCATGCCTTTGAGAATTTTGATGACCTATAGCATGCCTATCTGACACCTCCTCTTACTCTTCTCTTTGTCCTTCCTCACATTCACAGGTGGAAATGAAAGAGTTTTTATCTAATAGTGAAACAATTTTTTGGGTGGGGTGTTAGGTGACCAGATGCATTGTGGGTATTGTTATGTTCGTCTATGCCACTGTGTGCACTGGGAACTCCCTGGGTGCCACTGTTTTAAATGTTCAAGACAGACAATACCACGCACCTGTCTTGCACCTTTTTCTTCTTTCTCACTTGATTTGAACACACCTTCTAGGTGCAACGGGAGCGGAGGTGTGATACGACGAGACGGCAGATAATTGCAGTCCGTCCCCCAATTATACTCTAAATTTCTTTTGTTGATGCCACTGCTTTGCATTAAAAAATATGCCGTACTCAAGGTGTGTCTGGTCTTTCTGATCAAAGGTCATATGCAATACTGATTGTTTACAGACAAAAGATAATTTCTTGTGATACTGAAGATAAAACCTCAGCCTCATTTCGTTCCCAACCTCTTCATTTCTTATTCGGAACATAAAAAGTGTTTTTTTATTTTTATGTCCATACACTGAATGTCAATGTTTTGTACCCTGATCAGTTTCCTATCTGTGTTCCATGAAAGAAAGATACTAGCCTGTATGCCAGCCGATCTCAGCCCCGCCCACAACATTTGAGCTCGGGGAGTTCGGTCTGGACCTGTTCCATTGAGGAGTGTTTATGCCTGAACAGAAACTGTTCGGACCAATGAAATTGTCGGGCGGGCTTTAGATGATGATGGACAGATGATAAACGGTAACATAATCATCCACGTCATCAAAGGCGCTTGGGTTGAATTTGTTCAAATCCTAAACGGAGAACTTGTTAGTATATGCCTTCACCTTCACTATTTCTCTCAGAAATGATGATCATGTTGGTAAGTACTCTCTGTATCCTTAAATTCTTTTTTTTTTACAACACCGGCAAAGATCATTTACACTCATCTACTTATTCCAGCGTGCGTGCAGAGCAGACAGGGTTGCCAAATTTTTACATCAAAACCCACCAACTACTAGTCCAAAACAAGCCCAAGAGATATTCGGCCGGGTTCTCCGGGAGAAAAATGCATTTTTTTGCGTGAGGTAAGGGGGTGTAATGTGTGTTACTTTGGCAAGGTTGCCTGCTAAAATTCACATTCCTGGGTCAATATATCACATAATAATATAATCACATAGGTCGCTTCAACCTGCGGACATGGAAAACAACCCTCAGGAAAACCGCAGACTTGGCAACACAGTGCAGTTGAGTTCTGTTGACATTTGACAGCTAAAGTTATGCGTCGCTCTGTTGCTCAGATTGTAGGTCTATCCAATTGAGGTCTTTCCTGGTTCAGTTGAAATACGCCCCATAATTACAGCCCAATGGAGCAGTATCAGACTCATATTCTGACTAGAATTGAGTATGACCACGTCAGGCTAGAAAGATACAGGTTTTGAAACACATGCAGGTTTTTTTTGTTCTTCGCTTAGGGGTAAAAATAAGTTTTGGGCCCCACTTTATATTAGGTGGTTTTAACTACGTACTTACATAAAAAAATAAGTACAATATACTTACTGTTCATATTGTATTGCAAAACACTTTTGCTGATATTGAGGTGGGATACAGGTAAAGTTAGGGACAGGTGTGGTGGTATGGGTAAGTTTAAGCATACGGTTTGGTATAAGGGAAGGGTCAAGAGTGTAATTATAAATGTAATTACAGATGTAATTACATGCAGGTATTCAAAAAAAAAAGTAAGAACAATGTAAAAACATGTATGTTCACAATAAGTTCATTGTATAAAATTATTAATTTAAATGTTGGTACATATAATTAAGGCCACCAAATATAAACTGGGTCTGAAGTTTGAAATATGTGACCAGCGATATACTGGTAGCGAACATCCACACCTGCTGAGAGCGGCGTTTATGAATATTTATGTGCTGCATGCTTTCCTTTCTGCAACAAAATAAACAACACAAATGACAGTGGTGAGAAAACAGCAGTTAAGAAAGCATCTGGTTATAGTGATGTGCACATGTTTGCACCAGCTCAGCAATTCAGTATAAAGTCACGTTGCCTTTATTTATATAGCACATTATCGATTGCTTTAAAGCAAGCAGCTTTACAGTATTAAACATGAAAAAGCCAGTGTCAGTGTTACGTTCAATTATAATAACAATTTCAGTTTCTACTGGACTGAACAAACATTAATGAGAGAAGATTTCTAGTAACACTTTACAATACAGGTGACTATGATTATTGACTAAATAATTAAAAATGAATTCAAAACCCATAACCACAATTACATATTACTTAATCAGTTAGTCATGGTCATGTGCCCAAACAAGTAAACACATAACATAATGAGACCTTTGTAAATCATTAGCTAATGATTAATTAAGGCAGACAACTGGAAGTTGAAATGCATGGCTTTGACCTGTTGTGGTAATCAACACATTAATTTAAAATATTAGTTAATATAATGTTATTGAGGAATTAATACATTATGACATATTTAACAAATAATAATTTAATGATTACTTAATCTATTAATCATGTAGAATTTTCATTAGTTGCTGATGCAGTAATCATTAATAAATGGGTTAGTTCACCATTAGTAATACATTAACTCATGATTATCTGTGCATTGGTTAAGCATTAATTAATGCATATTAGTGAACCCGTATTGTAAAGTGTTAACAGATTTCCCTATCAAAGAGTTTCGGAGCCACACCTATTACATCATCACATGGATGTGCTGTTTCCTAACAAAAATTACAGCAACAGCTCTTTCTTCTGGAGCACAGAAAAAAACTGTCCCCGATTTGTAGCAAATCTAGCTAAATAAATGCTGATACTTGCTTAAAACTGTCTTTAAGAGTGTTCCAAGGAATGCATAGAGACGGCTGCTCCAGCATTGCACTGCACTTCAGATTACTAATCAAATTTTCACACCTGCATATGATGATTTCCTCCTTAGTGTTTAACTTATTTCAACTTCATCTGCATTCCTGCATATACCAGAATGAAGAATGATATGACAAGATTTATTGCTTTCATCCTAATCTGTGTGGAGTAATCTGTTTGGGGATGTAATTCGCATGGTATGTCTTTTGACTTGGATTAGCACGTTCTATCCTCTTAGCAAACAGCTCAGTAGAAGTTATCAGTGACATAGAGGTCCCTATGAGCCGGGCGAATCCACCCAGCCAGAACCACCCAGCTAATTTTCATTCACTCTAATCTTCCGAAATCGCAACCTCCGAGTATCTCTTAAAAGACATCACAAAGAACACAAAGAAGATTATTCTGGGGTCACAAATTGCCTCCGCTATTGTTCCTAAATGCGTGTCAATGAGATATAAAGTCTCAAAGAATAACTGAGTGCTCCTATAATCAGTGGCAAGAAAATTAGCCATTTAAATGAGTCTCAGTAATTCAGCACCTTCCCTGACTTTCATTAATAAGTCTCAGATTCCTGTGTTATGTGCGATTATGAATATAGCCTGCAGATTTCTGATTTGATTATTGATATTTTTTGTTCTGTTTGTTTCAAAGGCTGTCAGTATTCCATCAATCATGCTGTTCTTGTATCTGCATCTCTCTGTGTAAGAAAGTGAATTATTCTCTTTAATACTTCATGCATTTGGAACAAATCAACGCCTGCATCTGATCCTGTCGTTTGCGCTCTGTTTCTCAAGCGATTTATCCCAGTTCACGTCTGCTGTCACACACTCACAAAGCTCCCCTACTTCACTACAATCCCATTTCATCAAATAACTCTGCAAAAAAATCCACAAATCGCTTAAATCCTTGACTCGCTATTCCTGATCCTCACGGATTCTTTATAATTTAATAAACAGGATTAAAGTCATCTGTTGAAGCAGTGTAGCCTTGTTTCATTTTTCTGTTTTAAATCTCTCTCTCTCTCTCTCTCTCTCTCTCTCTCTCTCTCTCTCTCTCTCTCTCTCTCTCTCTCTCTCTCTCTCTCTCTCTCTCTCTCTCTCTATTATTAAACCCTGTAAGATTACAGAGGCCTAATCTTCATGAACACATGTTGAGAAGAATAAAAACAGTTTTATGTTGGAAAATTGTTGTCCAAGTTTAGCATGTAAATATATATTTTTTTATAAAGAGAAGAAGAAAAAACTATGGGCATCCAAAAAATAATAATATTAAGCTTCATAAAAGACCTCTTTTTGAACTCTTATTGACTTTTAGAATTTTTTTTATTGTTGTGTTTGGACTATCATTATAATTACCCTGATTTAAGAACAATAGAGGTTAATGGAAAGTATAGAAGGTGTGTGTGCATAACGGATGTTTTGTGTGTGTGTGTGTATTATTGTAACTTTGGCGTCATTTTTGGTGTTGTTTGATACTCATGGATAGCACTTTGGTCCATTCTAATGGTTTTGAAAGTGCTTTAGAAATAAAAGTTGAGTTGAGTTGAGTTGAGTTGAGTTGATGTTTTCTAAATGCTAAAATGTGATCAATCATTTCTGAGGTTCTATGTGTGACCTAATCTTTGATCCAGGTAAATAAATCCACCTGTTCAAATGGAGATTTCACAAGGAGTATATCCATTCCTCTTTTTCCCTCCTCTCCCTCTCTGTGCATGTGAGATGGAGGGATTTGTGTTGTGTAGGCTGTTCTTAGAGAGACGAGGGTGAAAATATGAAGCTTAGCTGTAAATCCCAATCTCAGCTTTCTTATCCTGAGCTACAGAAATGTGTAGGCTATGTTGGGATATAGTTTTTTTTCACCCTTTTTTGTGAGCATTTAATTCAAACCCTGAGTCATCTCTGTCTTTTCTCAAGTCATGTAACATCAGCTGGCACATATTTTCACGGGGTATCACAGAAATTAAGATTAAAAGCTTATAGAAACATTTGCAATTGCAACAGAAAATATGTGTATTTGCTGTCTCTGATTATTGCACGGTTGCCAAAACTACTATTGCAACTTGATACTGGGTAATTTAAAGTCAGCATGAAGATAATTGCTATTGCCTTTTTGCTTAAGACATGACACACTGAATACTGTTTCTGGATCCACGCCTCTACCTTGTTTCCAATGAAAATAATACATCAACAGCAAAGCACACAATCTGACAGTAATGGTGCAACACATGTGAGTAACATGTGTTTTCCAGACGGGATACCAAAACATAAGCCTATTGGCAGGTCAGTGAATCTCAAATAGTGAAATAACATTCCTTTCTTGATCCGGTTTGCACTTATATCCACCGATTGGGCGGGCCAAGTAATGCAAATATAATATTCCAATAAATCGTAGGACGTGTACGAGCCCTGTGATCGAGAGAATCCTTCCGGTTGCCGTTTTGTAAAACAATTCCTCCCTCATGTGAACTGAACTGACAAGGAAGCTGGAGCTCATATTATGCAAATCTTATCCAACCCATAGCCCTGGCCGTTTACTTCCAAGTCTCCAGTGCGGCACACCGATCAAAACCCAGCGAAACACACCTCAGACAACAGTGTATGTGTATATATATATATATATATATATATATATATATATATATATATATATATATATATATATATATATATATATATATATATATATATATATATATACTCACCTAAAGGATTATTAAAAATTATTGCTTCAGTACATTTAGGTGTGTGGTCCTGGTCCTGCTGACAATCTCCTGAACTCCAAACTTAATGTCAGAATGGGAAAGAAAGGTGATTTAAGCAATTGGGAGCGTGGCCTGGTTTTTGGAGCCAGATGGGCCGGTCTGAGTATTTCAAAATCTGCTCAGTTACTGGGAATTTCACGCATGACCATTTCTAGGGTTTACAGAAGAGTGGTACAAAAGAATAGTGTGAGGGAAAAGGGAAAAACATCCAGTATACGGCAGTCCTGGGCAAAAATGCCTTGATGATGCTAGAGGTCAGAGGAAAATGGGCCGACTGATTTAAGCTGATAGAAGAGCAACTTTGACTGAAATAACCACTCGTTACAACCAAGGTATGCAGCAAAGCATTTGTGAAGCCACAACAAATGTTGCCTGGTCTGATGAGTCTCAATTTCTATTAAAAAAACTGCGATGGTAGAGTCAGAGTTTGACGTAAACAGAATGAGAATATGGATCTATCATGCCTTGTTACCAATGTGCAGGCTGGTGGTGGTGGTGGTGTAATGGTGTGGGGGATGCTTTCTTTTCATACTTTCGGCCCCTTAGTGCCAATTGGGCATCGTTTAAATGCTACAGCCTACCTTACCTGAGCATTGTTTCTGACCATGTCCATCCCTTTATGACCACCATGTACCCATCCTCTGATGGCTAATTCCAGCAGGATAATGCACCATGTCACAAAGCTTGAATAATTCATCAACTGCAAGAGGCTATTCTATCAATATGGGCCAACATTTCTAAAGAATGCTTTCAGCACCTTGTTGAATCAATGCCACGTAGAATTAAGGCAGTTCTGAGAGCAAAAGGGGGTCAAACACAGTATTAGTATTGTGTTCCTAATAATCATTTAGGTGAGTGTTTATGTATATATAAAGCCAGTTCATGACACCTTTAAGAACTCAAGCATTTTAAGCGGCAGACAAGCACATGATAAGGTTAGAATAAACAGAATGATAGGTTAGTTATTTTTACAGTTATGTCTGTCTTGGTGTGAAAAGGCAGATTATGACAATGAGCATGGAACTTGATGTTTTTGATTAAAGATTAGGCTACGAGAGCTTTTATAAGCCTTTTTTTTTAAATAATGTGCAATGCACAATTAACACTATTAGCATAAAAATAAGTGGTGCCAATTTTGGTAACTTGGACTGGTGACTTAAACAATTTCTAACATCTGATAAGAAAAAAATCTGATAATTCACAATATTAAAAATTATAATCAATAGCCTAATCAAATTTCACCACTTTAACACATTTTAACCCAAAAAACGTAGGTCAAAGAAGGGTGTGACCTAACAAAAAATCCCTTGTGGATTGTTCCCTCTGAGGCTTTTGGAGTCAGCCGCTGTCCTCAACAGGTCTATAATACTTAAAAAACTGCGCTGTTTGCTGTAAGTCTTACTTAGCGATGGTAACAGAAGCATCGCGTCTCACAACAAAAAGATGACTGAATGCTCACCAGGTAAGTAACTGAATACCGAAAAACACGATTGTATTGTTAGGTGTGTATTGTGTATGCGCTATCAATATCACAGCCCAGGACACCGCCACCCTAACCGACGTTCACACCTTCATGCTTTCTTTCCCCTTGTCCTCCTTTACATAAATACAAACAGCGCTCCCCCAGCGGTGTACTCTGTGCACTCAGGTGCATGGTGATGGCAGTAATGAACTCCCAGGTAGATGTACACACTCCACTGCTTCTTCCCAGACGGAACGCCAAAACAAATCTTGTCATAATTAGCTGTAATCCTGCTCATTACCGCTGGCTTAATTAGCCTATTAATAACACATCCTGGGAGAGCTTGTTTGCTGCACAGGCAAATGTTTGTTCCTAAATTAGCAAACAAGGAAACAACAGCATTGTTCAAACACAGGCACTCTGACAATGCAAATCAGCCAGGATTAATAGTAGGCAATGGCAGGGCTTATCTATGTGTGTGAGTGTGGCTCCTGTGCCCCTGCCTCAGGCTGCAGAGAAAGATAAAATTTAGTGTCCTCTGAAAACCTGTTTGCACAATGATAGATGTCATTGAAGTCCATGCACATAGATAATGAAGATAAATTAGATGTATTTCACTGCTTATGAAGCACAAATAACGTTCAAAGCTTTTAAGCTCAGGAAAGCATCTCTTGTTGCATGATTGTGATCACAAAAAGCCCAGGCCGTCTCCAGTTTCATGCTAATGTCTCCTCTGTGATCAGCATCAACTTTGACCTCTTATCAGTCGCTGTTTGAGAACCACTCTTGGATGAGTAAGATAAAGTGGTAAGAGCTTATGATAGTGCTGATAGATCTTCAGAGCCCCTATCAGGTGTCCACTCCATCCAGTCAAACACACTAACACACACTTAGTAGGGTAAAGTTTATATAAAGCGTGAATAAAATATCTTTCTGACACTGTTAGCCTACGTCACTGTAATCCGACACAATCACTTACCTGGCTTTAGTGAAGAAATTAGCTGCCCTTTGGCCCTTGTGTTTACCCACAACACCGTTCAACCTGAGCTGAGATCATCTCTTCCATCTCTCTCGTCCCCCATGTTGCAATTAAGACTAAAATTTAGATGGAACTGCTGGTTTCAGCTCAGCATGAAATAGTCACACATCTATAATGTTGGGTTGGCTGGTGTTCCCCTGCACACCAAAAAATAAAATAATAAATATGATAAAAAATATTAAAAAAACACTCACTTTCCTCATCAATATTTTACAGCACATTAAAAACAGCATGTGCTACACTCTCAACTGCACTAGGATGCTTTTCTTTTTCTATCCATGGATGCTTTGCCTTGTGTTTTAGCATTGTGTGTGTGCATTTGACAAGGCATTGTTAAATGAGATGGAAAAGCAGTGGTTTTGGCATTCACTGTGTTATGGGTTGTTTGGGGCAGGTTGTTAAGGGGAATGTGTTATGTCTAATTTAACAGCACAATTATGCAGGTTATGTTTTATATAATCCAGAGAATATCATGTCCACTGCTGTGTGTGTTGAGTGCAGAGTGCTGTCAGTGTGTATATAGCATTATTTTTGTGCCACAAATGTGTTTTTTAGGTACAGATATTCTTCCCACTAGTTCGTTATCAAGCATAGTTATTCTTTACACTATAGTTAGCTAGTTGATAGTTAAGCCCAAATTTGAATTGAGTTTTGATGTGAATGCTACACAATACTGTGCCTTCTATATTGGATCCGACATTAATGGTGCAACACACTTATGAGAGTAAAACATGTTTTTTATATGTAATAGTATTGCATTGTTAAAGAATGTTTTGATTATGTGTACTTGTCTAACAGAAGTGACCTTAGCACGCTGTCACAAGTTGGAGAATCTGGAGACGGATCTCACGAAAATGCGTATAAATAGTACGAGTTCGCAATCTCGTGGAATGTATACGCCAAAACTCATTTTGGCGTGCGTATGGTACGCGGTTTTTCGCGTGCATATGGTACGCACTTTATGGCATATTATATATACGAACCCCCCACCCCACCACCCTAAACCTACCCAAGAGCATGTCATATGCACGCCATAAAGTGCGTATCATATGCACGCGAAAAACCGCGTACCATACGCACGCCAAAACTCATTTTGGCGTATACATTCCACGAGATTTCAAACTCGTACTATTTATACGCATGACCATGAGATCGTGTTGGAATCTGAACAGATCGAATCGGACATGTAATGTTATGGGCCGGGGGCTCGCAAAGCCCAACGTCCCAGGCAGGGGCGGAGCGGGGGGGTGGCCAATTGGGCTTAAGCCCCGAATGTTTTGTCAAAAGCCCCGAATCTTTTAGTAAAAAAATAAAAAAATAAAAAAATAATAATAATAATTTAATTTTGTTTCATTTCATCTCAGTCTTTCAGACTGGAGCGGCAAAAAATGAAACAAAAGCTACTTTACCGTGTGTGTGGCAGTCGGCAATGCGTCGCACATCACTCAGCTTGTTTGCCAATGCCAACTGCCAATAAAAACTAACGAAGAAGAATATACATCTTCTTCTTCGTCGTTGTCATCAGGGATTGGTAGGCTTTTGTATTTCACCGGCGTCGTAGTTAACTATAGTTAACATGGACACTACACATTTTTAAAAAAAGGAACACTAAACCTCACTGGCCAGAGAGAGATTATGCGTCAGGCGAACGTGTTACAGGTTTGTGAATCTGCTGTTGTAACACTTGAGTTACATGACTGTATTGCTGGCTAGCTAGAGTTAACGTTAGGTTTTACTCTTACTTTAAGGCGAGACACGACAGGTGAAAACATAGTCAATTTTGAGATTTTGGGCCAGTTTACTCCCTTTACATGTAAGCTTTCATGTCAAAATAAAAAAGGCAACATTACACATTTAAGGTGGTTATTTCATTATACTTTGTCACCGTGCGCCTTTAGATTTCTATCTGAAATCATCCAAAGTTACTCTAACGCGAGCTCCCGTGCAGTCTCCATTCACAGAAGCATGTCATGCCTGCTATCATTATAAAGCTCTCAGTCTCACACACAGCGCTGTCTAATCCAAATATGGACATTTGAAGAACTAACCAACCGTGAAAGTTTGCAGCCGAAAACAACATCTGATTGGTCATGGATTCTGATGTAGCAAATTTGTCAGCTAAGCACAAAGTAAACCAAACTGAACTCTAAAGATTAATAATGATGTTTACACCAAATTCCAATTTCACCTATGCAGGCTAAAAATAGTCAGATAATGGTTGCCTTTTTTATTTGCCAGGGGTTAAAATGAGTCATCCTTAACATTTTTGGTTTTTTGGATTCACTACTGCTGGAGAACAGTTAAATACAAAACAGGTTGTAGGCTCTACTGGGTGATTTTTTTTATTTTTTATTTATTTATTTTTTACTGAGTAACATAATTTTCCCAGATAGTATATAGATTTTTAGGCATTATATTATCTTAAACAGCCTGAAAAATAGTGCATTTAGCTGATGTAAATGGGAAAACAAATCTCCCCCGGGGAGTATGCCCCCGGACCCCCCTAGGTTTGGGCTAAGCCCCGAATGTTTACATCGTCTGGCTCCGCCCCTGGTCCCAGGGCTATGTGTTTTCCAGACGGGCTACCAAAACAGAAGCACGTCGGCAGGCCGGTGAATCTTAAATGGTGAAATAACATTAATTTCTTGATCTGCATTGTTCATTTGTTCAGAAGAGAGCCTCAAAACTAGTGTAGAAAATAGCCTATATACTTTTAGTTATAATGTTTTTGAATGTAAAAACCTAAAAACCTGCTGGGTATTTATTCCTCTAATGAGCAACAGCACTGGTGATCAAGCCAGCCAATCACAATGTTCCTCCTCACCTCTGATTGGCTGAAAATCTGACAACTTGTAAAAAAGAAAAACATATAAAAAACATGATACTATTAGGCCCTCACTTGTGCAGGTGAGATTCAGCTTACCTGAATTTATAGTGCAGCTGACTGAGGATGAAAAACATAAATAGTTTCTTTTGTATTAGACTGGTAGATTAATTTTAATGCTACTCATGACTGCATAAATAATTAATAGTGTTTGTCTGTATCTCTGTTACTCGGATGGTGTGTGTGTGTGTGTGTGTGTGTGTGTGTGTGTGTGTGTGTGTGTGTGTGTGTGTGTCTGTGTCTATCACCCAGATGTATTAAGTGTGTTAGAGAGAGTAAGAGAGTTCTGATTACAGAGGGATTATATTTTATAGGCATATTAATCATTCATATGTGGAATTGGAACTTTGCTTGCGTACAACAGCAGTAAATAATCTCTTTGCTGTGGGTAGCTGTGATACAAGGTGTGTGTGTGTGTGTGTGTGTGTGTGTGTGTGTGTGTGTGTGTGTGTGTGTGTGTGTGTGTGTGTGTGTGTGTGTGTGTGTGTGTGTGTGTGTGTGTGTGTGTGTGTGTGTGTGTGTGTGTGTGTGTGTGTGTGTGCGCACATGTGGAAATAACACCTGATGAAACAGAGCGTTCTCCATTTCACTTTCACTAATGGCTAAATTCATTAGGTATTTGTTTCTTGTGGAAAGAAAATGTAGAGCTTGAGAAGAACTCATCTGCAGTCCAGATGTTCAGAACTCTTCAGGAGGAGACAGACAGTGGGTGTGTTAGTCTTTGGCCATTCAGTCAGGTATACCTGTATTCCACTCACACACATCTCAATGCTTCAGGCACATGAAAAGAAGGACTAGAAAAAAAAACAAAAAAACTTGGCAGTAGGAATACCCCCCCCCTCTCTCTCTCTCCCTATCCCTGTTTTGTAATTTGTAAAAATGATCAAATCGATTTGTGATTCATGATACTTTTTTTAAAGGGGGGGGGGGGGGGGGGGAATGCTGTTTCATGCATACTGAGCTGTTTACACTAATAAAGACTTGGATTCCCATCCTAAACATGGACAAAGTTTCTCCAATGGAAAAATTCGTCCAATGACGCTAATTGACGATATTTGCGTCATCGGCGGAATTTTTGGCTAAAGACTACAGCCAGCAGAGGGAGCTATTTCCTCATGTTTTACACCCGCGCATGTAGGGTGGGAGATCACACTCAGAGCTCAGCTCGCAGCTACAGGCATTTATGGAAACTGAACTAACGTTATGCTGAGTAATGTAAGTGTTTCAACTTCTCAAATTAATTTCTATGAAAGTTAAGCTTCCAAAGGGATGAACTGAAAACGCGCCAGACTGAACACTTGTTGTGAATGTATGCCGCGAATGCGGTCGCGATTACCTCTGCTCTCATCATGAGAGCTCATCAGCTCATGATGTTAAATGTAATCTGACTTCTGCAGAGTTAGTGCTCAGTGCTGTGAGACTCATGCGGCGACTCGATCATTATATTGAACAGACACGTTCAGTATTTAATTGTAGTGTCTTCTCCAACTCAGTCACAGTAATCCTGTAGCGGTGGCTTTGGGAATGGCCTCACAGGGCAGCGAACCATTCTGGGAATTGTAGTCTTTCATCCCCATGAGACAAAAATAAATTTTCTGTCTTTTCTCAGTCTAGAAGGCACCAAATTCAAAACTAATTTCACATTTCTACTACACTGATGACCCAGTTTATATACAGATTCATCTTCCCAGCGTTGAAGTACCCCTTTAAAAATGTAATGTATCACTCAGGGGCTAGCTAGTTTAAGACCATACAAAGTTGGTTTGTAGCTAGGTAGTGAATTGATAAACTTAAATTTCCTTACATTAAACCATTGGATGAGCACTCCAGACACCCGTATATGTAGAGGGTTATTCAGGTACTTTTTACCTATACTGTTTTATGAATGTGACATAATACATATGACTATTTTCTTCATACTGTTTTTTGGATAATATACTGTATGAATATTTGGATCCAGTCTTTGGTTTGATTTTTCAGGTGTGTATGTTAAGAGATGGAACTAACAGTACAGGACAATGGCCATCCAGGACCAGAACTGGCCATCGTTGGTCTAATTTGTTAATTTGGGAATGTCACAATTTTAAGGAAGCTGCATTTATTATAAAAGGGCAACATAATGTAAATATCACATTAAATATAATGTACAGTTAATTGCTGTAGTTTATATGTCAATTCAATAGATTTATTTAATTTTTTCAATGTCAGCAAAGTGTACCATAATAAAGGAACGTGCCTTTAATTCATCATCTTTCAAATATACTGCACCAAATTAAAAACAGAACTTTAAAAGAGTGAGCAAGAGAGAGAGAGAGAGAGAGAGAGAGAGAGAGAGAGAGAGAGAGAGAGAGAGAGAGAGAGAGAGAGAGAGAGAGAGAGAGAGAGAGAGAGAGAGAGAGAGAGAGAGTCTGAGAGTATTAGCATCTCTGACAGGCTGCCATAGACCAGTGCTGGATAGTGAGGCTGACTGAAGACTTGGGACATGCTTAGTGAAGCAAAACAAAATGGCGGGCAGTCACTGGAGACACATCATCACTCTGTGCCAGACCTGCTTCAGTTTGGACACATAGCACCTCATGGGTATGTGCTTCTGTGTGTGTGTGTGTGTGTGTGTGTGTGTGTGTGTGTGTGTGTGTGTGTGTGTGTGTGTGTGTGTGTGTGTGTGTGTGTGTGTGTGTGTGTGTGTGTGTGTGTGTGTGTGTGTGTGTGTGTGTGTGTGTGTGTGTGTGTGTGTGTGTGTGTGTGTGTGTGTGTGTGTGTGTGTGTGCGTGTGTGTGTGTGTGTGTCTGTGTGTCTCTGTGTGTGTGTATATTGGTAAATATGGTATTGACAGGCACAGTTTAGTGATTCAAATCTAGTGTTTAAGCTGCCTAGATCTAGCCTGCAGGTCTTTTCAAATTAAAAACTGGACAGGACTAAAAATAAAAAAGGGTGCAGGGGAGCTAGCACATCTACTAAATATTAAAAAGAGCAATAGCAACAACAAAACACGGAAAATCTTGTATTGAAAATCTTGTATGGAAAATCTTGTATTGAAAATCTTGTATGGAAAATCTTGTATTGAAAATCTTGTATTGAAAATCTTGTATTGCCGCTTAATGTTGGCCAAAAGGTCTTTACTAAGTTGGAAGGTAACCAGCCTGTCATCCTCTGTATCAGCTTATTGTGACATCACAAAACACACACAGCAAGCCCATAATGCATTGGGACACGTGCATGGCAGATGGCAGAGTGAGTCCCGCTTGGTGTCTGGGTTGGCAGGGGCCCAAGGGTGGCACAGGCATGAAGTTTTTGATGAGCTATGCACAAACGAAACCAGAACATCTGGACCTGCCATGTGTCCAGCAGGCACAGCCAAAACCCTCAAGCCAGGACACACACATTTCACACTCACACATTTCCTTTAGCCAGCTGTGGCCAAAGTACCGTGTGCTAAGCAATATGAATTATGCATTCGCTTGCATGAGTTTGTATGTGTGTGTGTGTGTGTGTGTGTGTGTGTGTGTCTGCTCAGCACAGCTCATACTCAAGCCCATCACTGACTTTGATTAAAATTCTGAAAACACTATGAATATTCAAAAAGTATTACACCAGTTAGGAGAAACTGATTTGTCCATCGCCTGCATTTTATGGAGATTGAGTGGTGCCTCCCAGGTGTGCTAAACTGAGACAGACAGAGGCAGTGACTCTATTAGATTATTGCATTATCGTAATTATGAGGCTCTTCCTCAGCTTAATGAAGGATTGGCATGGTTTTGGAAAGTACTGTGATTGATGGGAGTGGGTGCACTCGTAGAGCAAGTGATTTTTAGTGAGTCTGGGTGAATGCTGAAAGCTTCATCTCTTTTCTTCAGGCTTGTATCCACTGAATGATTATGCATCCATTAGATTGCTTTAATTAAGCTTAATTAGAGCAGTGTTTTCGATGACGTGTTTGATACCTAGTATTAAATCATTCACTGTTAAATGCTTAAGGATGGGCAAATGTAAATCCTTTGCCAGAGAGTGAGGAAAAAAAGAGTGAAAAAAAGAAAAAGGAATACGAATAAGGAATAAGGAATACGTTTGTAATGCAAGACTCCTCAAAATTAGCATTTTAGGCATGTGATATAAACTTCTTATTAATAAAAATGTAATCTAATTTAGTTGATAAATAAAAATGTTTTTGGCAACATATGGCCAAAAAATGGCAACATAAATACATATATATATATATATATATATATATATATATATATATATATATATATATATATATATATATATATATATATATATATATATATATATATATATATATATATAAGCAAGACACTGTATATATATATATATCTATAAAGTATACACACACACACACACACACACACACACACACACACACACACACACACACACACACACACACACACACACACACACACACACACACACACACACACACATATATACACATATACTTTATAGGCCTATATATTTTTCAGTAAACATTTATTTTCTTTCGAGCAAGATAAAAAAAAATCTTTATTATTTATTCATGATTTTAGTGTTGGTTAACTATGATAACCTTAATCCCGTCACCACCAAGAGGCATGGATATGTCTTTGGAACTAATTATATCCATGTTGATAATATCACATTTGTGCATGTAAGCATGAATCTGTCGGCCAAAGCAGCTCTGACTGCAGGACACATGCATCAGACCTTCAGCCAAATGCTGTAGCCAGCGCTGGCCCAGGGAAGGGCCATACTGGCAATATTCTGTGTGTCTGTTTCCCTGTTGATGGCATGGCTAAATGGCAGGTGCATCTAGATTTTACTGTATCAAGCTTATCAGAATAGGAGTGAAGCTTACTCTAAAGTTAAACTGTGATTATGTGGAAAATGCAAGCAGAGAGATGCGGAATTTGAGTCCTGGGATGGGCAACTCCATTTGGCAGTACCATGTTGGCTTAGTTTTTGATGCTGTAGTAGTTCGTCTTTAGATAAATCAGGGAAGTGGAGTCATCATATATAGCATCATATAAACATTTATAGGGATGTGCAAGGGATCAGCACTCTAACGGTTACAATCAATATATTTTTGTTAACACTAAAATGCATGTAATTTTACAAGTAATGGTCTGTGTATATATATATATATATATTTTTACCAGTTTTTCATTATACAGTGAAATGTTGTTTTACAGATATTTGGTGTAATTTAAATTTTGACTATTACATATACAGGAATTGCCTGTATTTTTTAAAGAGGAAATTTTTGTATTTTTACAGAACGTAATTTTACATAAGTTTGATTAATATTGTACAGATTTAATATTGTACAGAAAAAAAAGGAAATTACTGTATACAGAAATCAGCAGTCATTCAAAAAAATAAATAAAAAAAATCTTACTATAAGATGTACTATAAAATGTGCTGGTTAAAGTAAGTTTTTAGGCTAAATAATAGTATATGTAGCCTACAGTAGGCATCTATGTGTAGGCTATCAACTATGCTACTTGTCTTGCAAAAAAAAGGGTAATTTTGATTTTTTTTTTTTCACGGACAAATTCTCCCCTAAAATTCCTTACCACATCTATTATTCATGTACATTTTTTGGTTGTCCCATAGACTGTAAAAAAAATAGGGTTTTCCTAATCGAATTACAAATGCAGCTTTGAGTGTGTGTGCGCGTGCGCGACAGATTCAAATTTGCCGCCAGTTAATTTTTCACTCACAACATCGGATCGAGATGTAGCCAAGGTAAGAAACAGTGATGTTAGGGCGGGTGATTTGAATTTATTTTAGGCTACGCTCTTGAAGTGGCTCGTGAAATAACTGCAGATCGTAAAGAGCAGCCGTGAGCAGGAGCAGAACACACGTGACACATTCGAAACTGTGTGAGGAAAAAAAACGCGCCATTTCAGCGAGAATGTCTCCTCAACTACAGCGACATTTTTGACAAGGAGTCAGCGGACATTATATCAACCGATCACTGGCTGCTGAGGTAAGAGTATTATTCTATGGCTGCACAATATATGTTGTTGATTGTTTTAAAGCTATTGTTAGCATTCTAATCGGTTTTCAGTCACTGCAGCAGACCTCTTTCAATTTTCCACAATACTTTTCCCCCAAATTGTAAACAAGAAAGATTCATAAAGTTTGAAAGATTGTTTATATGTAGTAACGTTACATGTTACTGCCATTATCTGTCTCTTTTGAAACGGCAGGTTGAGATTTTGCATTGTCTCAGTAAAACATATGCTTGCATATTTGAATTCATGTAATACTCCTATTTTTTGTATTATTTAGTTTTTTGTGTGTGATCTGTCATGTGGAAAGACTGGAGACTACAGCAGATGTGCATTGCAATGCAGGCGAGGAATACGTGGTAATGCATGACAAATAACACTTTAGCTACTAATATTAAAGGGGGGGTGAAACACTCAGTTTCAGTCAATCTCATGTCAATCTTGAGTACCTATAGAGTAGTATTGCATCCTTCATATCTCCGAAAAGTCTTTAGTTTTATTATATTTATAAAAGAAATATGGGCTGTACCGAGTCTTTCCGGAAAAAAACGAGTGCCTGGAGGCGTATCGTGTGGGCGGAGCTAAAGAATGACAAGCGCACAAAGCGGTGACGTCCTCAAGCGTGGAGAAACTCATGGCTATCTCAGCTAATACAGATAATGATCCACAATCATTCAGAGGCTGAAATAAATTGAACAGGAGAAACAGCAACAGCAGGATGTCCGTCTCTGTGGTTTGTGGTATTTAGTGGCCTGTCAACATTTGTGTGTGTTTACTCACAGTTTATGAGGACATGATGCGGTTTATGGACTATTGTATGTGATTAAACCTTAGCAGTAGCAAGCAAAACGGTTTTGCACGTCAGACTAGTGTACATAGAACAACAATAGAGTCCGTTAGCGCATTTGAATGACGAAGCACGCGATCGTGTCGTTTACTGATGTTTACTCATGCGACGGTAGCCAACAGCAGAAACATTTGAAGCAGTTTTACTCACCGGCTGCTTCCAAAGCAGGAGCGAACCTTTATCGCTGGGACCGCTCCGTCAAAAACACACTTCTTTGGTATGATTTTGTGAAGTCCTGACAGCAGTGAACGGTGGAGATCCACTTTTGCGTCACGACTGAAGCGATGTTCTGACGCTTCCCGTCATTTCTGCGTTCAAATCGGGTCAAATGCAGCGCTGCCTTCCCGGAATGCTGTGGTGAAGCGTTGAAGTCACCCATAGGAATAAAGTGGAGCGCGGCGCCTGGATCGACTGGATCTGCACCTGAGTGTTTACGGGCGTGGATTTTCTCTCTCGCTCTAGTCACGCACACGCACACGCGCACCCTACCGGGAGAAGAGCCCGTACGGCCCATACAAGGACCTTCCGATCTATTAACGTCAAGTCGACCCATACTCTAAAAAAACTCTCCGAAACTTGTGAGAAACCGGAAGGAGTATTTTTAACACAGAAATACTCCATCAAACGTCCAACATTAGTTTTTGAAACTTTGTCTATGTTTAGGATGGGAATCCAAGTCTTTAACAGTGTAAAAAGCTCAGTATGCATGAAACAGCATTTCACCCCCCCTTTAAATAACATGGAAACAAGTTTAACTAAGTAATCAGTAATATTTAGAACTGAGATACCGGCAGTTCTTTATTAGCTAATGAGTAATTGTTTTAAAATACTGTTCCAGAGTCTCACTTGAGTCGTTTGTATTGCATTTTTGACCACGTTTAGAGTAAAAAGGACAATTCCTTACATCTCAGTCATGTTACTGTTGTGATTAGTAATTCATTTCTAGTTAGTTCTTAATGAGGATAGTCTCATTCAGTAATTATTGATTATCTAGCTAAATGAATTATCTCAGTAGTAAATTTGATTTTACTTACTGATTAGCTACTGATTAATTACTGATTAATCTTGTTTCCATCCTAGTTAATGGTAGTAACTGAAGTGTTAATTTAGTGCTACTTATTTTTCCTGCATTCTTTCCTGCAAAATTAATGATAGACCATTATTATAAAGTGTTACCATCATTTGTTTTAGTAATTTCGGCCAGTACAGTATAATTAGTTGTAAAAATACTAGATTAATTGAGCCTGTACATTTAGATTACATTTTGAATTTTAAAAACTCTAATAACTTAATACCACTTCTAATCGTTACAGTTCTAAATGAATAGCCATTTCTTTCTTATTGTAAATGATTGGATTTACAAGCATTTAAAACAATTCACTGGACTAGTAGGACTGGTATTTAATCATTATTTGGATACTCTTATCCAATCTTCTATTTGCTCTTCTAGTTCTGTGCTGTTATTTACTGCATGGATATGGAGATGTAGATGTTTTAAGTTGCTAGCGTTTTCTGAATGGTAATGTACGTTGGTTTGTGCAGTGTTCGGTTTTACGGCAGTGCCTATGCTCAGTTGGGCTTATAACAGCACATGGCAGTCGTGTAGAGTTATTCATCTCAAACCCTCTCCCAGCCTCCAGCACAAACAAACAAACAAACAAATTCCTTCTCTCTGATATGTAGCCCTAATCCATAAATGAGCCAACCAAGACTGATGGTGTACATGACAAGAGAAACACACATAGACTGATAGAGAGAGAGAGAGAGAGAGAGAGAGAGAGAGAGAGAGAGAGAGAGAGAGAGAGATTTGTGTATGTTGGGTATTTGTATGACTCACAGCTCAGTCCAAACCGTACATCTGCAGCATGCTGACTAGTCCCACTGTATAAGAGAACAGTGTTATATTTACACCAACAGCGCGCAAGTGAAATAATAAATAATGGAGAATAATATATACACAACTGTCTTTTTTAACCATGTCTGCTCTGGTATGCTCCTACACATGATGCAGAGGAAATCCATTACACAATCTACATGCAGTGCCAAGTTATATTATACTGCACAATGCATGAAAACAACCTCTTACAGTCTGTTAGACAGCATGAGGGAATCAGGAGAGTGAGACAGGTTACAGCAAATGTAAATAATATGTAAATTCTCATGCATGGAAAATGTGGCCTAGTTTTATGAGGAATAAACATTGGTATGGGTTAAACTCGTTGCTCGCAGGAGAGGGAGCGAGAGATTAACATTCAACACCCACAGCTTTGGAGGCTGGATATTCGCAGATTCATTTTCCCCTTATTTAAATATTTTAGCACTCTCTTAGAGCTCCCAACACAAAGAATGTGTTATTCTGTGAATGCACTGTATTATTCTAACTAATGACTTATTATGCAAACTCATTGCGGGGCAAAGCAGAAATTGCTTATCCCCCAAGCCCATTCGGTGTATTAGCTTTGTGTTTTTGCTAATTTCAGTGGTGTGTGCAATATGTGTGAGGACGTGTGTGCGCTTCTCTTTTTCACTCTTTCTCGCTTCGTGTTTCTCGCATCATATGAACTTGTCTCGCATTCAGCACAACAAACTCACTTTAGTATGGAAGTCTGTTTTTAAGTAAACAAGATAAAATGTTAACTTTATATCGCACCAAAATTATTTCTCATTTTAAATTGTATCTTTTTAATCTGAAATTGTGGAAACAGGCTTCAGTTTTTCAAACTCTCTCAGAAGACACTGAAAATAAAATACTATACAAAACTAAAAGTGTTTCCACCAAGGGAAATGCTGTAGACATGGCCTTGTTACAGATAAGCATTTCTGGAACTTTCTGATGAGAACAACTGACAAGATGATCAAAGCAGCTGAATTATGAAGAGGTGTTAGCTCATTGATCTCAGAGAAATACCTTCATAACATTTGTTAATCCTTTGAGCGTTGAGCCACCCAGACGACCTTTATATATCAGCCCCAATATTTTTCCAGTGACAGTTTCTTATCTTAAATGTCTGATGCGTTTGATATTATTTTCAAAGGTGTTCTTGTCTAACATCGCTGATTTTTTTTCCTGCTTCTGCAATGTTTATGTATTTGCATTTGATTTTACATATGCAAAATATTTTAGTTTGATTGTGCTTAGTAGTATTTTGCATGAGGCTAGATTACATCAGAGCACTAGCTGGATAGAACAGATAAAGCATGTAGTGCGGTGTTTTTGTTTATTTTTTATTTGTACATTTACTCGGGAAGAGAAATTCCCATAGTTCCTCATAACAGCCCCACCCTTACGTTTAATAAAGCCTTTTTTTTTGTAATATATTGAAATAATAAAGTCAACACCATTTTCTTATCTGGTTCCCTATTTACAGCCTGTGCTTTCCCTGAATCCATGCAAATCTGCAGCAGGTGCCAGGGCCGCCTCATTTGCACATTATGGCTATGTGCAGCATGTTCGAGTGTAACTCTCTTTCGCCGCACTACACACTAATGCAAATCCCAGGCCGGCGCACTGATTTGCCTGCCCACATTTACCTGTGTTTGAGTAGTAATGCATGTGGGTTCGCCGTAATAGCCATGAGTGATGATTTATGGTCATTGTGGAAAAGCGGAACTCCATTCTGTCGGTTGAAAGCGGACCAATAGGAGAGCGAGTTTTCGCGATGGCTAATCTGACCATCGGTTAGGCAGTTAGGTGTGCGAACCCACCCTCATTTGTTAATAAAAGCACGTGTCCTCTCAGAAGGGCATTAGTCTCTCTTCCTCTCTGTCTCTCATGTAGACGTGCACTCATGTCTATAACTATGCATGTAAACAGACTCTCACCACACACGCATCCCTCCCTCCTCTCTCATTCTCTCTCCGTCATTACCCACCACATTCAAAACGACATGTCCAGCCAGCAGCGTAGTGAAAGAGCTATTGCATTTCTGAGGCAGTGTGTAGCAGTGCCCAGCAGCCATTACGAGTCCCGATAATGGCCCCTAAGAAAGGGTCACTGTGGGACTCCTCCCTTAGCTGAATGGGTCCGGGAGGCTTGGCGTCAGGGCGGAGGATTTAGGTGGGCTGCCTGTGGGGGTCTGAGTAGCTGGGGTGGCAGTTTGGAGCAAAGTCTGTGGATGGAGCCACAAAAGCCCAGCAGGGTCCCTGTCATTAATGGGGGTGTGATGGGATGGGTACTGAATCAGTGCAAAGCAGAAGAGGAGGCAGGGGGTAGGAGGGGTGGCCTGTAGTGTTTTTGGAAAAACCTGGGGAGGATCTTTATCTTCGCATGAATCTGGAATATTTTAACCACCTCGGAGCTGCACAGATATTGATTAAGCATTTCTGCAAGTAATAGTCAGATGCGTGTCACTTCTTCATTTACATTTATAAATGGAGCTTGCCTTTCCTGTGCACACAGCACATGTAAACCACCAGGAAGCACTATGTTAGTGTGGTTGTTTGTTCCAAGGGGTGCGTGCGAACTTAGATGTAGACATTATGTGGCTGATACATCAGTACAATAGAGCAACTGTACACAAACTTGTATGCTAATGTTGACCGTAGTGTTTTTGGAAGGGTTAACTGAGATTTTGTTGTAAACCTGTGTTGGTTGTGTCCCTTTAGGACTAAAACAACACTCAAATGGAGAGAGAAAGATGATCTGAGGACAGGTTTATTCTGTGAGTAGCCTGACAAGCCAGACCCACATCAAAATGTTTGGTCTGGAAACTCACCCTTGACAGGGCTCAATCCGAGGGGCGGGATAAACGGTTGTCAAACTCTTTCTGCACGAGCTACAACTAGGGCTCCACGATAATGGTAAAAATGAAAATCACGACTATTTTGCTCAAGATCATAATCACGGTTATTGATTACGATTATTTTGTCAAAAAGGGTAATGTTGTTTACCAACCTACACTTCACCCAAAAGAACTGTAGTTGGCACACCAACTTCATTTAACCAACTATGATAACTTCATTAGATGGTAAATCAATACAAAACACATGGTTTTGGTGAACACTTTGTAATATGTATTCACATTAGATTTTTAAAGCAACACAATTCGTTTGCAAATGAGACAAACCACAGATTCAGATTGCCCAGCAAATTCTTAAAGCAAAGAACAATGATATAAAAAAATGTCTGTGGCCAGGGACATTCTAAAACGCTTAACGTGAAAAATGTTGCTTAATGGACTGACAGTGATATTAAAAGACCGAACTCTGTGAAAATCATAAACCTAGGCTACTGTACAGCAAAACAGTTGAGCCCAGAATATGAACACTACGCGTTTAACTACACCTTGTGTTTTCCTCACTTAGAAAACTGTTATAAACAAAAAGAGTAACGTCACTTAATGTAGCCTATTAGTATATTAAAAGATCAAATTCTGCACAAACCAATTTTTTGTGTTGTATGCTTTATTAGTATTTAATGTTTACTAAATTTGGTCTTTTAATGTCACTGTAGCCTACATTAAGGGTTTTCTTTTTGGGAGGAAAATGCCAATTAAACATGTTTCGTACATAGTATGCTTTATTATGGTGCTCACTACGTGTGGTTAGTTAATAACACTGTCTTCGTTAAGTAAGCCATGTTAAGCTTTTTTCAAATTTTCATGTTGCATTTTAGAACTTCCATAGTATTTTTTTTCCTACTATGGAAGTCAATGGCTCCAGTTAACTGTTTGGTTACTGACATTCTTCAAAAAACCTTCCCTTGTGTTCAGCTGAAGAAAGAAATTCATACAGGTTTGAAACAACTTGAGGGTGAGTAAAGAATGACAGAATTTTCAATTTAAAGTGAAATATCCCTTTAAAAGTTCCTAAAGGTTTTAGCAGTTTTCTTAATGTGAATCAGTTGAAATATCGCCACTGGTAAGTTCTACAACTTAAGGTTTGTACAGGTTTTATAATAGGTTTGTACTCATAACATTTGTTCAAGGTTGGCAGGTCTGTGATTTCAGTGCTGTTCTTTTCTCAGAGAAAAGCTTAACTCCAAGTCTTCCAGAGTCGCGGTCAAAGCTGAATCGAAAGAACGCCGTTCGCCAGCTTCTGTGTTTACTAGTAGTACGCAAGAGCAACTCTGCCGCCATTATGTTAAGCCCCGCCCACCGACTCTATAAATAATGTGATTGGCCCGACCAGAGTTTGGTTTTTTACAGCTCAGAAGTGTATTGAGAGTTGCTAGACGATACTCACAGCAGATTAGATTTGCTGCCGCTAGGGTGCTTTTCTAGGCTATTCTGTGAGTGGTTTGGTTATAACGGTGTGTAGCTTTCCTCTTTTGTCCCTTTCTGTCTCCTTTTTACAGCAGCCTTATATTTAAAACAGTTTATTAGCATAACAAGTGTTCTTATGTTGCTAAGCTTTTACAGACACCCAAAACGGAACAATTATATCTAAAAGCTCTTTATTTAGAGCTCTCCAATGGTCTCTCTGCTCACTTCTTACCATCCATCCCTCCCACCACTGAATTTATTCTCCATAACTGGGGCAGTAGTTCAGAGTGAATGGCTCTGGTAGTGAATGCCCTCTTTCCTTGTTTTTTTAGTGATGTGGCATACTGCACTTAACCTTCTCCGCTTCAGCGGAGGACAAAGGAGACACTCTTCAAACACAAGCCCTCCAGCGTAACAGGGGAGGGAGAGGCAGTTTAAGCTTGAATTGTTCTAATGCTAACAATGGAAATTTCTGTGAGTGCAGGCCAGGACGTGTTGTTGAGAGTTGTGAGTGTTTGCGTCTGACACTCAGATTCCCGTCACGCTTCTGTGTGAAATGGATACATAATGCGCCGACGTTCATTCTCTTTACCACCTGCTCCTTTTTTCACAGCTTTCTATTGATCATCAAGTGACTAATGGATCACGCCTGACCTTGATTGACCAATTAAGGCAATCACTTACTCAAATTAAGCCTTTTGAACTCTTTCTTTCTCCTCCCCTTTTTTGTCAACATGACCATAATTTTTAATAACAATGATAAATATAAATAAGACACTTTATTTATGATTATTATTGATTTATCTATATTTAGCCTATGTACTTTTGTACTTTTACTTTTGTGATTCGTGTAAACTCTCATATCTACATTACTTATTTTCACAAAAAAAAGATATATATAGCATAGCAATATATATAGTATTTTATATTAATACCTTATCTGGCTATCACCAGACCAAGCTCAATTTAAGATTCTTCTATTTTCTACTGCACAAGAGGCGTGATAAACGAGCATGCAATTGGATAGTCCTTCAACCAATCAGACCACAAGAGGCATGATCATCAGGCAACGACCCATCGCTTCTCTATCTGTCATCATGCTAAACCCGCCAATAGTGTGCCAGGTGGATAAGCCTGTGTTTGGTTCCCACAAAAGTGTAACAGAAGAGACTAATTATCTGAAATCTGTTGCTTTTGTGACTCCCGGTTCATGATTTTTTTCTTAATCACAAAATCATTATAGTAGGCTACACATCCTTGAAACCACCCCCTCCTCAGTCCTCTTTGTCCCCCTTTTGACCATAGTGGCTCTCCAGCGCTCCAGTATATTAATAGTGCTGCACTATTACCCGGCTGGCCCTCCCTCCATGCCTCATGTACACTTATCTGCAAATTACCGGTCTGATCGATAACCAGTAAACGTACGAGCAGATCGATATATGTGCTGAGGGGGCTGAGGTCTAATGACGAGTCATTGATTTTTAAATAACCGTTCAAGTTTCAGAGACACTGATTACTATGGGTCTCTGAATCCCAGACCCACCACCTCAGCCAAGACTATTAAATCAGGAACAGCTGCTGTCAGACAGACATATTTAAAGCCACTGCTCTAAACACACACATACACCAGGTATGGGGATTTTAAATGCACTGCTGGGATGGCCAAACAATTAGATTCCAATGAGGACCACCAGTAGCAATCACAGCGCAGAACAGGGCAGAGAGCACTCAATAAGGAGCTACATGGCAGTGTCTGTCTCATCACATTTAATATGATTTCAGACAGAAAAAAAGAATAAAGGGTCACATGAGCTCGTCAGATACAGGAAAGGAGACTAGGATAAAACAAATGTATACAATTACGTTTTGGGTTGCTAAACTTCTTAAAAATCTGAAAGAAATCTCTTATCCTATATCTATATATTGAAATGTAATTTATTCCTGTGATGTCAAAGCTGAATTTTCATTAGCTGCCATTTCAGTCTTCAGAAATCATTCTAATGTTTTGACTTGGTATATAACATTTGTTTATCAGTTTTGAAAAAAATTAATATTTTTGTATAAACCATGATATATTTTGTCAGTATTCTTTGATTAGAAAGTACAAAAAACAGCATTAATTAAAAAAGTATATATTTTTTGCAACAATGTAAATGATTGAATGCCTCTTTGCTGATTAAAAGTATATATCTCTTTCGATTAAAAATTATACTGAACACAGAACTGAACTTATGAACAGTAATGTATACATAAAGAAATGCCTTTGATCCAAGATAGAACACTTCAGAATGTCAAACTAACATATCTAGAATCAATATTTATTCTTCTCTCTCTGACATTTGAGCTTTATCACATGGATTATATGTATTTAGCAGCAGTGTAATCTATTTTAAAGAAGAATGAGATTATGTCTTTCAGAAATCGCAAAAACAAAAAAAAACTGCCTGTAGTCAGGGATACATACAGATTCATTTTTCAAAACTCTTTAATTTCCCCCAAGACAAGTACCCATTATTGCTATTGAGATCATTAGCTTAAATTTTATGTTCAGGTGCTGGTCATTATAATTAGAATATCATCAAAAAGTTGATTTATTTTTACTAATTCCATTCAAAAAGTGAAACTTGTATATTATATTCATTCATTACACACAGACTGATACATTTCAAATGTGTATTTCTTCTAATTTTTATGATTATAACTGACAACTAAGGAAAATCCAAAATTGAGTACCTCAGAAAATTTGAAGAAAAAAAAAAATCTGTATTGAAGACACCTGGTGCCACACTCTAATCAGCTAATTAACTCAAAACACCTGCAGAGGCCTTTAAATGCTCTCTCAGTCTAGTTCTGTAGGCTACATAATCAAGGGGAACACTGCTGACTTGACAGTTGTCCAAAAGATGACCATTGACACCTTATGCCGAGTTCACACTGCCTGATTTTAGCCCCGATTTGGACTCGCTGACAGGTTTTGCGAAATCGTAGGCAAATCGCTGCTCATGCACGCAAGTGACAATCATGCAGTGTGGATGATCAAAGACACAATCAAAGAGAATCGACGACAAGTTGCTGACGCCGGTGAGATATTTGGCATGCCAATATCTGGACCTGTCGGTGATTCATAATCCTGCTGTGTGAAATGCAGGGATGTCGTAAAGCCTATTTTAGGCGGACTGAAGCTACCCCAAAATGTTCCTAAGCCCTAAATGATAATAAGAACAACAATAACAATTTGATTAATCAATAACTGTATCCTCATTCATATTTAGATGCAACAAATTATATATATCAAACGACCAAAAGTAGCCGAAAAATCGGAAGTTCGACAGAAGTACAGAGAGTCGTTGTGCTATCAAGAATGATGCACCGCACCGTCTCGTTGCATTGGTGTGAACTGTGGCGGCTTTCAGAGCATTAATTGCAGACCGGAGCGATGCTGCAAGTGACGCCCGTTTCACACATACTTCGTTTGCAGTGCATATGCGGTGCATTTTTGTTTTAACCCATGTTAACAAATTACAGCTTTCACACTACTACGTTTCCGTACTGAGTTTATTTTTTGCTGTGCTGGATGAGCTGTATTAAAGTCACAGCGCATTGTTCGCATTAAAATAAACATTTGTTGACACGATAATCTAGTAATTTCACCAGAGATGCATATCATTTATAATTATACTCTGTTTTAAAGTCATCATGATACTTTTTGCCTCGAGATAGCACTCATCCTTCCTGCTGTCTTGGAGGTGGAAAAACTAATTTCTTTATGACCTGCTGGATTTCTTGTAAAAAAATTAATAAAAAGATTTACAAAATAAGACAAGGTATTTTTTGTCTAGGCCTAGTGTAATGTTTGTGATTTTTAACATTGACTACAACATATGTTTATATGTTTTGCCACTTATACCTAAAGGCTACATAAATATAAAGGAATTGGAATAAAGGAATTTAATAAAACGTTGCTTATATTAGTGATTTTAAACGTATCGTGAAAGAGTGTATACAAGAGAATTGCAATGATGACAATTAAGCCATGTTCAGTAGCCTAACAACTTTTACATTTGAAATAAAAATAATGAATAAATGCTGTGTTTGTGGTATACAGCCGCAGATTAGTTGCACTCTGCAAATGCGGCAAATGTGAAAGCACAACAGCTCATGCGTCTCCTGCATCAGTAACTTTAGTTTGGTCTGAACTCGCTATTGGTGAAAAGAAGATTGGTAAGCGTCATGAATCGTGATACAGAGTCAAATTGTTAGTTGTTTTTAATTACCTGCTTACCTTTAGCTATGTTTTCTTGAGGTAAAGGAAAGGGGATAGCCTATTTTGGTTTGCTATGGAACACTGTAGTCTAGCTGGAGTGAAAAAAAAAAAGATTTTGCAAATACAAGTCACAAATACCCTGGGGCTAAGCCCCCCGTCTTCCAATCCTAGTGAGGTCCCTGGTGAAATGCGTTCTGACTGAAAATTACATCAGTGATGACCGGCAGCCAATGAAATAGTGAGATACAGGGCAGCAGGGGGTTCAAGTAGTTATTGACCAGAATATCAATATTTTAATAGATGTGTTTATAATTCTATCAAACAGAAACAAAACCCAAACATTTGCATGTCCAGCCACAGAATGTTACCCCAGATAGTCTGACCCGATGAGTTTGAAAATCGTCCAGTCTGAACTAGGCTTTACACAAGGATGGCAAATCACAAAAGGTTATTGCAAAAGAGGCTGGCTTTTTACAGGGCTCTGTGTCCAAGCACATTCATAGACAAAGGGAAGGAAAAGATGTGGTAGAAAAAACTGTACAAGCAATAGGGATAACCGCACCCTGGAGAGGATTGTGAAACAAAAAACATTGAAAAATGTGGGGGAGATTCACAAAATGGACTGTAGCTGGAGTCAGTGCTTCAAGAACCACTACGCACAGACACATACAAGACAAGAGTGGTCTAAAGTTGTTCTCTAATGAAAGTACATTTTGCATTTCATTTGGAATTCAGGGTCCCAGAGGTTGCTTGAGGTCCAGTGTAAAGTTTCCACAGTCAGTGATAGTTTGGGGTGCCATGTCATCTGCTGTTGTTGGTCCACTGTGTTTCTGAGGTCCAAGGTCACAGCAGCCGTATACCAGGAAGTTTTAGAGCACTTCATGCTTCCTGCTGCTGACCAACTTTATGGAGATGCAGATTTCATTTTCCAACAGGACTTGGCACCTGCACACAGTGGCAAAGCAACCAGTAACTGGTTTAATGACCATGGTATCCCTGTTCTTAATTGGCCAGAAAATTCGCCTGGCCTTAACTTCATAGAAAATCTATGGGGTATTGTGAAGAGGAAGATTCGATATGCCAGACCCAACAATGCAGAAGAGCTGAAGGCCACTTTCAGAGCAACCTGGGCTCTCATAACACCTGAGCAGGGCCACAGACTGATCGACTCCATGCCACGCCGCATTGCTGCAGTAATTCAGGCAAAAGGAGCCTCAACTAAATATTGTGTGCTGTACATGCTCATACTTTTCATGTTCATACTTTTCAGTTGGCCAAGATTTCGAAAAATCCTTTCTTTGAATTAGTCCTATGTAAGACTAATTTTCTTAGATGCTGAATTTGGGCTTTTCCTTAGTTTTCAGTTACAGTTAAAATGTAAAGAAATAAACATTTGAAATATATCAGTCTGTGTCTAATGAATGAATATAATATAAGTTTCACTTTTTGAATGGAATTAGTGAAATCCACTTTTTGATGATATTCTTTTTATATGGCCAGCACCTGTATGTTTTGGTCACTGTCAGAATAATTAAACTGGGTTTTAACCTGCAATCAACATTATCTGCTGTTAATCTGTAGATGTATGGTATAATATTTACACCAAACCAATCCTGATCAGTGCGGTTATCCCTATAAACGGCTTATGACATGGGCCAAGTGCCCCTGGCCTGACCCTGCTGGGCCAGATGCCACAACCATCAGCCCACAGAGCTTCTGTCTTCTGTGTGTTTTTATTGGATACAGACCGATAAGAATGACGAATGGCATTATGATGCAAGATTGCGAAACAGGCACATTTTGGGAAGCAGGTCTAATCTGACACAGAATGACAGACCACTGTCTAAGTTTGTTTACTCTGAGTGGGTGACTAACAAGAAATGATCAGATTCCACAGTGACAAGAAGCACTAATTAAGAAATTGTGTAAGCTAATACTGATAAGTCATTTGCATTGCTATATTTATTGGAAAAAAAGAAGAACAAAAAAATGATGATTTTGTTGATTATTTCTGTATTTTCTAACAATTATGACATCTAGTTAAAAAATAAAAAAATTCTTATGCTCACCAAGGCTGCATTTATTTGATAAAAATGCGACAAAAAGTACTATTGCGAAACTTAGTTTTTACAATATAGTTTTCTATTTTATTAATTTTAAAATGTAATTTTCAGCATCATTACTCCAGTTTTCAGTGTCATGTGATCCTTCAGAAATCATTGTAATATGATCTGATTTGATGCTTTAAAACATTTATTATTAATATCATCAATGTTACAGTTGTGCTGCTTTATTTTTGTGGAAGAGAACACTAGAGAGAGAGAGTCATAAAGGAGTAGTGAATAAGAGTGACACTGAGAGAGATGGAGAGATACGGAGTGGTGGCACTCGAGGGAGCGAGTATGCAGGGTCTGATGTTAAGTGTTTTATTATGACAGAATGACTATTGCAGCAGTCAAGTGGTGCTGCTGTCAGCCAACAGCTTCCATTAGAATAAGCACAGGAGCTCTTCAGGCAGACGCTAGCACATTTTAATCCCACATCCCTCATTACAGAGCCAGCTAGGTCAACTCTCAACACGCACTAGTCGAAATAAACTCCTCATTCACACCCTCCCTCCATTTCTCCCTCCGCCACTTTATGAAATGGTGGGTAATGTGTTTTTCTATTGTGGTGTCTATATTAGGTGGTGTGTAATGAAAGTGAATTGCATTATCTAGTAGAACATTGTTTGGTTTTCATTCATGTATCATTCAGAACGAATGTATTTTTGATTTTATGCTTTTTTTCTCTCTCGCTTTGTCTATCTCTCGCTCTCTTTCTTTATTGGCTCTAGAATACCAGCATCTATCAAGGCAATCCTTTATTACACCAATAAATTGTAATCCTTCAGTTTGAGAGGACTAGTGAGATGTAGTCTTTCAAAAGCACTGCAAGTGAGGGAGATATAGAATTGGAAATTTCATATTGTCTGAGAGGACTGAGGTGCAGGAGCAGAGTGGGAGGAAAAAAAGAGCATACAATGAATATGAGAGGAAGATAGAAAGCAAGGAATTAACAGGTCACTTTATTTCCAAGTGTTCGTTTAAATTCGTTTCTCTCTCATTCGTCCATGAAGTTATTGTAAAACCGTCAGCTATGAAATCTGATATCCTAACTTCACCCCTGTTTGATTCAGATTTAAATAAAGTTTTTTTTTTTTATTATTGATTGTTTCTGATATATCACTGGATATATTTTAGTATAAATTGGTTGTTTGTGCATGCTCATTTGTCCATATTTTTAGATTTAGGTTACCGCTGCCGTCATCGAACACTTTAAAAACACTAATAAATAACACTTTTAAATTGATCCTTTAATTAATCTTAAAATTAATTTCAATTGTTTATGTTGTACAATGGTGTTATGATGTCTAAATTCACTTCAGATGCATTTCCAATTTTAATATCAAACATTTTTTGGGGATCATACATGGCTTGACAATTATTGACCAGATGTGTGTGCATACACATGTAATTTAAAAATATCTAAGTAAAATACAAATAAAAAAACAACCCAAATTAATAATAAACGGAGCTTTGTGCTTCACTATTTGCTGCACAAATGTTTCTAATGATTTCATGCCTGTTGCACAGTGTCACAGTGTCATTTCTCTCTCACTCCCTCTGGCTCCAGGCCTTTTTACCCAGGTCGACACCACAGAAGGAATCTGTGCTGCTGCCTGGCGACCGGTCCAGTTTCTAAGGAAACGGTTGTCATGGCAGTGATTATGGTCTGGAGAAAGCCCATACTACTCTAATGAGACCATTTACCATCCCCTCTCAGTTGAGACGGAGGGCTGTTTCAGGCCTAATTTGGCAAATGAAATGTATTTTTTTTTCAGCCGGCCTGTCATAATGCTTTGCAGACAGCTATTGCAATGATGAGCCGGAGTGAACCTTATTAGCAGTAGCAGGCTGATACCGGCAACAGTAGCACGTAACGCAAGCGAATATGTATGAACATTTTTACAACGACTTTTTCTGTCACAGAGGTGTCGTCGCGGAGGATGACAACGTTTCATACATCACAAGCATCATTAGCTACACAGAGAGCCGAAATGACTCTGCGTGCAGCAGAGACCTGTACCGCCTCAATCAATGATCATGGCAGGCTGTTAATCAATGAACCTTTTTGAAAGAGACGGCCCTCGGGGACTCCCGAGCCAAAGCCACAGAGAGACGGATGGAGCGGAGAGGTGTGGTCGACACAGAGAGAGAGCTACGGTGGGACGGGAGTGATTGAGAAGGGGATAGATAGGAATGTTAGGGGAGAACGGGAAAGAGAGATGGATGGAGAGGGCTGTGTTAGTGAGAGGGGGTATAGCTGAGGGCAGATGTATTTATCTGGGTAATGATAGTCATCTGGCGCTCTGCGGCCAGGCTCTGCATGCCGGTGACAGTGATGTAGAGCATTGTGTGTGCGTGTGTTAGTGAGCGGGCGAGCGAGAGGGAGGGGGAGAGAAAGAGACGTCCCCATGGTGCTCATTAAGCTGCCAACGACTGCCTGCTCCCCTCCCTGCAACCGCCACCTCCCCTCGCTCCCCCCGCCCCGGGCCTCTAAAGTGCCGTTTATTAATTCATAAAAACACATTGCACAAGTGACTGAGTCTGATGAGCACTAGAGCAGCAAAAACAGGAGTCGAGGGTGGAGGGTGATGTGGGGAGCGCGGCACACGGCGGATCGTTCCCGACTCCCCCTCACGACATCACTGGCAAACTGGCCTTGATAAAAAAAAGAGGCATGAAAAAAAGAGGGCACAGACACAGATGTGTTGTGAAACTTTTATAGCTGCTACTGCAGTTTCCCTCCGGCTGACAGAGGAAGGACAGCCAACACGACTGCTGCTGCTCTTGTTTTCTCTCTCTCTCTGTCTCTCTAGTTATACTCACTCCTTTTTTCCTTTTGCTTTCTCTCCCTGTCTGTCTGACATTTCATTGGTTCACAGATTAGGCTTGGTACACTTGTCACTACTGGCTGTCTGAGAGTCTGTGATTGAGCGTGTGTGTGCGTTGCTCTGGCGAGTGGGTGGTTGCATGGTTATTCTTATCGAGATTCGACAGGCCTGTCCCTGAAGATCAGTGGGGTGTGTATGTGTGTGTGTGTGTGTAGGGGGGTCAGGTTGTTTATTTGCCCGTTCACCTATCTCTCTCTCCTTCTCTCTCTCTCTCTCTTTCCATTTTCCCCTTCATCTCTTTCTTCCCCCTCCAGAGAGGCTGAAAGGAACAAGGCCCTGGTATGGATTGCTGTGATTGAATTAAATACATTAGCTCCAGGGCAAAGGGATGAATCCTCATGTGGGATCCAGGGCGAGAGAGGAGAAAATGTGTTTAGCTGCAGGAGCCCTGAAAACCAAGGCTAATGGATCAGAGAAATCATAGAGGGCTGATGGGAGGGAGCAAATAGCCTAATATTAAACACCATTATAGGCTGCTCTGTAAAGATGTGACCCATAGGGTTAAAGCAGAGAGAGAGAGAGAGAGAGAGAGAAAGAGAGAGAGAGAGAGAGAGAGAGAGAGAGAGAGAGAGAGAGAGAGAGAGAGAGAGAGAGAGAGAGAGAGAGAGAGAGAATAGGGGAGAATATAGTTGTTTCAGGATCATTCAGGTTCAGCTGTGATGACAAAGGCAGTTAGAACAAGCTTCACTGAGCAACATGGACCTGCAAAGTATATTGCGTGCAAATATATTGTTTGCTTGCACATTCATTTGTTCATTCATGTTGTTAACTTATTTACTTATCCAATCATTATCGTTTGTCCGTTCCTTCATTCATTCACTTTGTTTACTTATTCCTTTAATCGTTTGTTTGATTGTTCAGTCGCTCACTGTGTTTTTAATGTAGTTACTCATTCATATATCATCCAGTCATTTCATTTGTGGCTGTATATGTGTTTCTCTGTGTATGTGTATGTGTATGTGTATGTGTATGTGTGTGTGTGTGTGTGTGTGTGTGTGTGTGTGTGTGTGTGCGCGCGCATGTGTGTGCACATATTTCCTCTTTGTAATGTATGTTTAGCTGTGATTATGGTCTGGCTAGCATGGCTGCCCAAGCATTGAAAATGGAGGACAGAAGCAGCCAGACATAATTGGACACAGACGCATGGTGTGTTACTGCTGTTTCCTAATGTTTGTCTATAATTAGAATGACTTATTATAATTGCTCTATTTATCTGCATAATACATTATTGAATGTACCCAGAGCAATTTCATCTATCCCCTAATTAATGAATGAGTTCAACAGTATGTAATTATAGAGACACGCTGACTAACTTTTTGTTTGGAGATTTTTAAATTCATCGCTTTTGGATATTTTAAAACTATCTTGTCTCTCCTCACTGACAAATAATTGCTAAATGTGTGTAAGAGAAATTCAGAGACAAACAAAGATAGTGAGGAAGGTAAAGAGACAGGAGACTGGTGATGTGTGGGTGGTTTGCAAGTAAACAGTTTATGTTTTGCCACCTTTTCTTTCTCCCTCCTTCCTCTCTCTGTCTCTCATTAGCAGTTTTCACACATTGGCAGTGAGATGGCAATCAAAGCAGCTTTGCATGTAGAAATGTAAAAAAAAAAAAAATAGGCTGTTCACTGACGCTTACACACATCAACGCACTCTCGCAAACCAACATCAGAAAGCATTGTGTACACACCGTCACACACTCCGCAACTATACACACACCACACTGTGACAAAAGACTTGAGACCTGCGTGTGAGAGTCTGTGTGCATGTCCTCTTTGTGCGCAAAGTGATAGTGACGGGGTCAGCACTGGTTGTGACCTCCTGTCAGCAGGTTGGCCCATGAGCAGAAGACTGAGTGACATCTGTGAGGTCACTGCCGAAATAACAGACGTAAGGGCATAAGAGGTCAAATCAGTCTGCTGTCCCCAAGAGACTGTTCTGGAAAGAAACACTGTTTGTGCATGTAAGAGTGAGTGCCCTCTGCTGGATACCCCAGTTTGTTTTTCTAATAAAGTGGCTAGATTGAGAATTGCAGAAATAGTTCACCCAACCCAGGGAAAGATTAGCAAATCACTTCCATTTTTGTCTGTTGTGCTCACAAAATCACAGAATTATTGTGTGAGTTCAAAAGACTTGGATTATAGTGCACAAGTCATATGTCAATTGTTTGATACTTTTGTGATGCATTTATTGTTTTATTGTCCTTTCTGTCAATCCTGAGTTTGTGTTCAATCCTGATTCATTGTAATTGCCTGGGAAAGAGCATGGCTGAATATTCATAATGACAAAATGTTCATTTTTGGAGTGAATGATCCTTTTAGGTTATTTGATCTTGAGCAATTAAACCATATTCTAGATAATCCAGTGTTTATGCAGTGCTTACAATGGAATAATGAAGCTATTGTATCCATTTAAAACAGTGGGTCTTAACCAGGTGGCCTGGTTTAAAATGACAACTACAAAAAATTAAGATACACTTGTTTTCTTTTCTTTTTCTACTTCGAAGAACCAGGTTTCCCATGGTCTTGAAAAGCCTGGACATAGGCTATGAGGCAGACTCATTTTAAACGTGTGACATCTAGACCAGGAAAAGTTGTGTATTAAACATTTTTGCATTTTGACAAAAGAACATACATTGTTCTAGTTATGCCAAGCTCTAAAATGTTTTTCTGTGTAGACATTGAAGTAAAAACACATTTAAAAATCCTCATCACAAAGGACTGGAAAAGTCATGTAAATTTCTTAAAAAAGCAGAATCTCTTAAGAACATTGTCTTGAAACTTCTGCTATCCTGAAATATAATTGTTTTAATTGTAATTATACTTAGGTAAATAATTATAATTTGGTGATTTATTTTAATGTGACAGAAACTAGGAGTGCCTATAGATTAAAATAAGATTTGAAGACAAAACTAAGGCTATAGCTTTTTGTTGAGGACAATGACAGGCCTTGGAGTTAAAAAGGTTGAGTATTATGATATGAGTATTAATCACTTCCTTTAGTACTTTTGATTTACATAAATCCTGACCCATATTCTCTGCTCTATAACCGTCTGTCAGCTATGTTCCCTCATGCTTTTTTTGAGTATGTATGTATGAGCATGTGTCTCAGGGGCATTTGTCTACAGTGTCAGACTGAGTCATACAGTATTCAACTTCCTGTCACCTTTCCTGAAGAGAGACACAACCCCTGTCTGATTGTCTCCACTACTCCTAATGTTCCTATTGTGTGTGTGTGTGTGTGTGTGTGTGTGTGTGTGTGTGTGTGTGAGTGTGAGCAAATAAACACACACACACACACACACACACACACACACACACACACACACACACACACACACACACACACACACACACACACACACACACACACACACACACACACACACACACACACACACACACACACACACACACGCGCGTTGGTCTATGTGGTTTACAGGGACTCTCCATAGGCGTAATGTTTTTTATACTGTACAAACCGTATTTTCTATCCCCACACTGCCCCTGCCACTAAACCTACCCATCACAGGAAACATTCTGCATTTTTACTTTCTAAAAAAAACATCATTTAGTATGTTTTTAAGGCCATTTGAATTATGAGGACATTTAATGTGTCCTCATAAACCACATTTATAGTGTAATACCAGTGTAATACCCATGTAGTTATACAAATTTTTGCCCTCATAAACCACATAAACAGGCTCACACACACACACACACACACACACACACACACACACACACACACACACACACAGAGAGAGAGAGAGAAAGGACAGTCGTGACAGATAGCTACTCCAGGGCATCTTGATCAGCAGAGGGGGAGACAAACACACCCTGACACTGGCTGACATTTACTGCAGCCTCCAGTGGAGTTATGTGGGATCTCCTCTTTCTCTTTCTCAGAAAAAAGATTTTTTTCACTCTCTGACATCAGCATGAATGATCAGCATCAACACCTGCGTAATGAATGGTTGTTTGAGTGCTAATGATGCAGTGAGCATAACTAATGAGGACTAATGTAGGGCGGCAGGGTCGTTCATGTCTCCTGCAGAAGATCTGCTCAGTGAGGGCATGTTCTGGGGTGAAGAGCGGGCTGCAGGTCAGAAACGTGAATGTGTCCATGCAAGCATGCATGTACAGTATGTCCTGATTTTGCAGTTAGACGCGTTCCTGGGTCAATTTGGTTAATCCTGGAACAATATTCCTCTGAAAATGTAGCTCTAACACTGCCTGTTAGTGATCCCTAAAATTAGAAGGAGAATCATTGATGAATAACACCAATGTAGAAGCACCAAACGCTAAGCCTAAACATTAACTGTAAATGTGTCCCTTAAATCTGATTGGTTGAATGGATTGTTGTTTCAGGAACATATTTGGGGAAATCAGGTTCTGCTACATAGCATGTGTGTATGTGAGGGCATGTTTGAGGATTAATGTGTCTGTGACATGCAAAGAATGTATCATATATCTAGCCAGTAGTTCGTTTTAGTTTTTTTTAAGTGAAGTGGAGTGTGCTAATGTGCTTACAGTTTGTAGAAAATGACAAATGTTGTCACAGCTGTCACACCGTAGGTGTTGTTAGACCATTTTTAGGGGGACTTTGGCATTGTCTTTCATTTTAACCACCCCAAAATAATCTATAATCTTCACCTTTAGAAGCTTGTGAGACCCTGTCATTCATTACAAATGACAAAGTAAAATACAACCATGTTGTTACAAATATACATCTGCCAACAAACAGATGGAATTTTATGTTTTAAGAATTTATCAGTTATGCAAGACTCCAACAAATACGACAGTTATGCACTTAATATGAATTAACATCTAAATTAAGGATTTTCAAACTTTTTGATGGTACAGAATCCTCAAAAACGTTACCCCTGTGTGAGGGGTCCTCTCACAAACAGGTAGACATTTCCTTCTATGAAGACCCTCTTATAATGTGGAAATAATATAAATGTTTAAAATCTTGTTGGAAAAGTATTTTCTGTTAATACTGTATCTTTTTCTCTTCCCACCAATGAGAAACCTCAGAAATGTAATTTTGGACCCTCACAAACTTAGCTTTGTGCCGCATTAAATCAGTCCACAGCACTGGGTAATAATATCCCTGCCGGTAATTGATAGATGTTATGACGATGATTGCCAGTTTACAGATGTCTGATTACACTGACTATACTAGACTGCAAGGATTCATTGAAAAATATTATTTATTGCAGCCTTGAGCAAACATTTAGAAAAATAAAATAGATGCAGACCTGATTCCTTTGCAATCAATTTTTTTTCAATGATTTGCTGGCAGAAGAGATATAGAAATGCAGCCAAGGAAGTTTAGGAACAAAAGCAATGAAGAATCAAAGGGATTTGTACTGAATTTGCTGTGATTTCTAGGAGGTCATCAGACAGTCATTAAAAACAGACAGTACACGATAAAGGCATTTTACAAAAAACAATATCTTTAATCTGATGGCTCGCTGTCTCTTTATATAACTTTATATTTATGCTTTCTTCTCTTCTTTTCTGATGCATATACAGGTCCTTCTCCAAAAATTAGCATATTGTGATAAAGTTCATTATTTTCCATAATGTAATGATAAAAATTCAACTTTCATATATTTTAGATTCATTGCACACCAACTGAAATATTTCAGGTCTTTTATTGTTTTTATACTGATGATTTTGGCTCATGAAAACCCAAAATTAGCATATTTCATCCGACCAATAAAAGAAAAGTGTTTTTAATACAAAAAAAGTCAACCTTCAAATAATTATGATCAGTTATGCACTCAATACTTGGTCGGGAATCCTTTTGCAGAAATGACTGCTTCAATGCGGCGTGGCATGGAGGCGATCAGCCTGTGGCACTGCTGAGGTGTTATGGAGGCCCAGGATGCTTCGATAGCGGCCTTAAGCTCATCCAGAGTGTGGGGTCTTGCGTCTCTCAACTAGGGCTGCACGATTAATCGAAATCGAACCGCAATCTCGATTTGGCTTGTGTGCGATAATGAATGCTCAAAGGCTGCGATTTAAATTAAATAAATAAATGCCCAGTGTGTTAGCGAAGAGCGGCTCTGTGATCAACGCTGCTCCGTCTGAAAGACTGCGAGTTTGAGTCGCTTATAACGTGCGTTTGAAAAAGCAACACGAGTCAAACATCTTCACAAACTAGTGAAGCGCTCATAAACCTGTTCAGCAAAAGACAACGTTTAATAACATAACATTTACCTCACTTCATATCGTCAGTCGAGTGTGTGTGAGCTGATGTGGCTTCTCATCAGAGTGAGGCAGACGATGCGTTATTTTATAGTATTCTATGTCAATCAGCACTGCATTATAATATACTTTATTACTATGAAAATACCTTTGACGGCTTGAAGAACTCAAATACACCACATTTTGCTGCAGTCGTGTTTATTGTCGTCATCTTTAATCAAAGCGTCTCTATCTTCTGTTTACAGAACGTCATTACTTCTCTGAGGCAAATGTGGCGTTTTCCGCTCAAGGGCGCCCTCTAGCTTTCAGTATGAATTAAAAACGTTGGATAATCAATAATAAGAAAAAATTATACTTAATACATTTTAAAACTTAATAAACTTTAAAAAATTATAAATTTATTGGACAATCCATGTTTATCTTCAATGTACAGGAGTTTTTTTCCCCACAGTGGATGCACAAGAGGTTCATATTTCATATTAAAGACAGACTTTAAGAAATTGAAATCACAGATAAACACACACACACACACACACACACACACACACACGCACACACACACACATATATCTATATCCATATATCCATATAATTTTTTTTACAATAACTCCTTAGGCTTAGACCTTTCTAATGTTTTTAGTTATAGGCTGTCTGCATATTAATAGGCAACCCAGCATTTTTTTTTTTTTTTTGTAAAATAAGTTTTCTGTAAAATATTACAAAAATAATAATAATTAGTATTATATTGTTATATTTATTCTGACATACTCTTTTTATTTGTAATTATGAAAATGTTATTGTAATGGTAATACGTCTTATTTTTTAAAATACTTTAGCAGTAATAATAATCATAATTATTATTATTAGTCACATTAATATAAAAACACAAAATGTTATATATACACACTTTACACTTTATTATAATAACAATAATCGCATTTAAATCGCAATCGCAATTTTATCCAGAATAATCGCAATTATATATTTTCCCCAAATCGTGCAGCCCTACTCTCAACTTTCTCTTCACAATATCCTACAGGTTCTCTATGGGGTTCAGGTCAGGAGAGTTGGCAGGCCAATTGAGCACAGTAATACCACCGTCAGTAAACCATTTACCAGTGGTTTTGGCACTGTGAGCAAGTGCCAGGTCGTGCTGAAAAACTAAATCTTCATCTCCATAAAGCTTTTCAGCAGATGGAAGCATGAAGTGCTCCAAAATCTCCTGATAGCTAGCTGCATTGACCCTGCCCTTGATAAAACACAGTGGACCAACACCAGCAGCTGACATGGCACCCCAGACCATCACTGACTGTGGGTACTTGACACTGGACTTCAGGCATTTTGGCATTTCCTTCTCCCCAGCCTTCCTCTAGACTCTGGCACCTTGATTTCCGAATGACATGCAAAATTAGCTTTCTTCCGAAAAAAGTACTTTGGACCACTGAGCAACAGTTCAGTGCTGCTTCTCTGTAGCCCAAAAGTGTCTTGACCTGGGGCATGCGGCACCTGTAGCCCATTTCCTGCACACGCCTGGGCACGGTGGCTCTGGATGTTTCTACTCCAGACTCAGTCCACTGCTTCCGCAGGTCCCCCAAGATCTGGAATCGATCCTTCTCCACAATCTTCCTCAGGGTCCGGTCACCTCTTCTCGTTGTGCAGCGTTTTTTGCCACACTTTTTCCTTCCCACAGACTTCCCACTGAGGTGCCTTGATACAGAACTCTGGGAACAGTCTATTCGTTCAGAAATTTCTTTCTGTGTCTTACCCTCTCGCTTGAGGGTGTCAATGATGGCCTTCTGGACAGCAGTCAGGTCGGCAGTCTTACCCATGGTTGCGGTTTTGAGTAATGAACCAGGCTGGGAGTTTTTAAAAGCCTCATGAATCTTTTGCAGGTATTTAGAGTTAATTAGTTGATTCAGATGATTAGGTTAATAGCTTGTTTAGAGAACCTTTTCATGATATGCTAATTTTTTGAGATTGGAATTTGGGGTTTTCATGAGCTGTTCGCCAAAATCATCAGTATTAAAACAATAAAAGACCAGAAATATTTCAGTTGGTGTGCAATGAATCTAAAATATATGAAAGTTAAATTTTTATCATTACATTATGGAAAATAATGAACTTTATCACAATATGCTAATTCTTTGAGAAGGACCTGTATTTTCCCAGTACCTATTTTGCTAATTTAAATGGTCAAAAGAAAACAAAGTTATTGTTGTATTTTGTGGGCCCACTGCATGTACGCTGTTCGTTCATCTCCTTTTCATTGTTTTATATATGTCTCTCTTTTATTTTACATGAATGAGGAGAAAGAACAGGGCAGAGCAAAGTGTTGGAGGACGGAGGGATTTGGAGAGAGACTGGAATTCATTAAGAATAAATGATTGCTAGACGATGACTTGTTTAATCACAAATGAGCACTTTTGTCCTGGAGTAGCGAAACAAGAAGAGAAGAGCGAGCGATAGAGAGATAAAGGGTAGAAGTATTAAACCTCTGAGGCTTATATAGTATTCTGATTTTCATCTCAACTCACCTCATTGAGCTGGTGTTAGCATTTGAACTTTGCTAAGACACGTTTGAGTGTTTTATAATTTGTCAGCCAATCAGACCCCTTTTAAATATTTCAGAGCCCTCTGCATGTAATGCTGATACTTTAGTGTCTTCAGGTTTTTATCTTCGGCTGTTGTATGAATTATTATGCAGCAGGTCTGACTGGCAGAGGGAAATATCTTTCCTCTGGAATGTTCTTGTGGCCTCCCCTGGTTTTCTGCTCTGGAAGAATTGTTTTCTCTGTTTACCGGAATATCTGAAGACGCTCTCAATCTCTTCCACAGGGCCCCTCTTCACAGTCTTTCTTTATGCGTTTGGCAGAAAGAGTCAGGAGAGCTGGCACCAATCAGGCCAGGAACTGAGGATGCGGGAGAGTGGATGCCAGGGTGCCCGGGCCAAGCCACTCACTAGGGCATTGTTTTGTTCTGACAGAGGATTATTGTGTGTATGTGTGTGCATGCATTTGTACATCAGTGTGTATCTGTGCTGTCAACAGACCTCCTCCTTAACCCTAACACCCCCCCACCCCCCACCCCCGTTGTGTCTGAAAGTATCCTGCCATACGGATAAAGAGATGCAAGAGGAAGGACAGTTTCAAAAGGCTGACTCTCTTTCCAAACTCTAGTGTATGTGTGTGTGAATGGCTTCCTCTTATCTTTCTTTACACCTTATTTGCATCTCTAATCAGATCCTGTGTTGAAGAAACACCCTCTTGATTCAGTGTTTATATCCTTCCTGTTCTTCACAAATTTATTTCACAAGTCTTATTGTTCTTACTTTAAACTCTTAATTGGTCTGCAATCCAAAAATTGTAAACAAAGAGTAGACTTATTATAAACATTTAGACTATATATATCTGCAGTGGTCAGTATACCAAAAATGGCCCAAGGAAGAAACAGTGGTGAACCTGCGACAGGGTCATGGGGGGCCAAGGCTCAATGATGCACGTGGGGAGCGAAGGCTCAAACAGACAAGCTACTGTAGCTAAAATTGCTCAAGAAGTTATTGCTGGTTCTGATTGAAAGGTGTCAAAATACACAGCGCATGGCAGTTTGTTGCTTATGGGGCTGCATAGCCACAGCCAGTCTTTGTGTATGTATTATATTATATTATATTATATTATATTATATTATATTATATTATATTATATTATATTATATTATATTATATATTAATTATATTATATTATAAGGTATTATATTGTTATATTATTATTTATATACTATAGTAATTATAATTATTAATTATAATTTGTATATTACTAATAAAGTTGTATTAACACTAATAATGGAAATGCGCATGTATACATGTCAGATATAGCAAAGTAAATATAGTATGGTCCTCATACTGTGATGTATGTGATGTTAGTGAGGACATGCATTAGATAGAGAGGTGTTGTATAACCGAATAGTCTCTGTGTGTGGGTTTAGGTTTCTGAGCTGATGAGTGGTTGAGTGAATGAAATTGAGTGGCTTTAAGCGGATCAGACTATCACAGCATGTCTGACACTCTCATCAGTGGTGTGACTTTAGACTGAGATCTCTATTTCTTGTGTACACACACACACACACACACACACACACACACACACACACACACACACACACACACACACACACACACACACACATACACACACAGTTGTGTTTTTGTGAATTGTGGGGACTTTCCAAATGCGTAACGGATTTTAAACTGTACATTCTGTCCCCCTTCACTGCTGCCCATAAACCTACCCATCACAGGAAACAATCTGCATTTTTACATTTAAAAAAACAAACATAATTTAGGATGTTTATAAATCCATTTACATTTACCTCTGACTGGTCCCCACAATGTAGGTGATCTATGGTTTGTATTACATTTTGGGGACATTTGGTCCCCACAATGTAATATAAATACACAAACACACACACACACACACACAAACGCATACATGCGACAACTCAACATCTACATTATCTCACAAACTCTTAAAAAATGTCTTTCAGAATACTTTATTGGCATGATATATTGTGATAAAATATTGTTAAATACATAGAGTATAAAAGCATTAAAAAAAGAAAAGAAATTAAGATAAAAATGAATTTCCCTGCAAAACGAATAAAGCAGACATGCTGTAGAAAAAGTAATGTGCAGACAGTGCAGTCTACATTTAATGCACATAAGGAGCATAAAAAGTTGTCTGAAGAGGTGACCCAGCTAGGAATTGGCGAGGTGGCAGCCTACTAAGTGTAAATCTAGCTGGTGTTAAACTGGGCTGCAAATATGAGGTCCCCTGTTGCTAATGAGGGGGTTTAGGCTGAGAGGTCCTGGCATAGCTGGAAAGCTTTAAACTGCCCTGCTGCTAAAAGGCATTTACCAAGGCAAGGGATCTTATTTTCACACCCGAGACAAACATGACCCTCAGTGTGAGAGTGTGTGCGTGCGTGCCAGATGCTTTTTCGTGAGGGGCTACAACGTAGGCATATTTCTGGGAACTATGATTGCCGCTGGCGGAGTCCCAGCATGCTACTGGCTGCTCTGATGGAGAGGGGAAGGACACGCTCTCCAACACCAGTTACACAGTGAGCCCAGGATACTGGCCAGGAGTGTGATTTGCACTATGTTTGCTTATGACTGTGTGTGTGAGGTAGGGGTACACGGAGAACATTTGAGCAGGGTATTTACACAGGGTCATAATTACCAGTACATTAGCATTCTTCTGCTCTCATGGTAATGTGGTCATTGTGCCGAAAGAGTAACACCCTGAGCTCACATGAGTGGCGTGACACTAACAGTATATTAGAGAGGACACACCCCAACCTCATGAGATTAATTTACTTGTGTGTCTAATGGAAAGTACTTTCAGCGTTAATCATGTACTCTCTATTTATAGCCATACAATAAATCCCCAATTGGACATTTTTTTATGTTGATAATTGCTGGCAGAATCAGAAATGTCAGGTTTTTTTTATTTACCAGTGAGAATATTCCTGGTTGTTTTTTGTTGTTGCTTTTTTGGCAAACACCAAGGTTTTTCTATAATTTAATTCCTGTCTGAATCCACATCTTTGAGTGTAAAGTGAATCCAAAAGTTGGATTCAAAAATAATTGTATGCAAACCCTTGTATGTAAAATCCTTGTAATCTAAATGTGATTTATGCACATAAATATTTTATTATTAAATATTATTTATATACATAATATTATATATTAAATATATTCATATTGTTCAGTGTTACGTTTAGTATTTTTTTATACTACTGTCTATTAATATTTCAATTACCTTTAGGAGACATTTCTCGTTTACATTTGTTTTTAAGCTTATATGGTTTATTAAATATTTTATTTTTTTAGCTTAATTTCTGTTACTAAAACATTTGTAGTAGTTTTAGTTTTACAATAACACCCTTAATGATACAGTGTATACAGTGGTTATATCCAGCCTGATTTGATAATTTAATATAATTGAATATTTTACGCAATTCTTCAGTCAAACTAAAGCAATTCTCAGATAAGCAGTATATTATTTATACAGCGTTCTTAAAGAGAGAAATTATTCAGTGCATATTCAGTCAGCGGCACTCGCCCTTCTATAAATGTTACTTGGATGTGAGTGCAGGAGTCGTTAATGTGGCAGATTGTTTGGGCATGGCACACATATTGGATGGCTCATGTCTCTGTGAGCTGGTGGAGCCAGCAGGAATAGCATGGCATTTTGGTTAGCATGGAGTAGAGAAAAGGGCAATAGAGGACAGACCCCAAATAATGGGTAAGGTAGAGTGGACAAACAGGCAGATGGACTAACAGATGGATCAGAGGTTGGTGGTGGTATTTGTATTGCTGCGGTATATCCTCATAGATCACTGCACTCACTGTTTCTTTCTCTCTCTGTCTGCTTATCTTTGTTTCTATCGCTCTTTCCCTCAGTCTCTGACAGTGGAGTACCAGAAGCAGCTGAGGCCGGTGACACATGTCAGCACAGAGATAGTGTATCCTCTCTGTCTGCCTCCCCCCACACTCTCTCTCTTTCTCTCTCTTCCTCCACCTCCTGCCCAGTGGATAATAAGCACCATGTTGCTATGCCATCTAGGGATATACTTGGGCCATACTCACAAACACACACACACACAGACACATTCAGTTTGCCTTTAACAGTGTAGGTTTACACACCAACAGTTGAAGCAACTGTAATGTGGCATTATGATAGTTATTGAAGCTAATAGCTTACCAGCAACATTAAATGTGCTGATCTTACTGGGTTTCATTTAGGCCACGTATTCCTGGCAGCTATAGATATTTAGTGTGAGTAAGTGTGATCCAAGTGAGCTTTAGAAGTGTGGAAATGACAGTTCAGGGTCTTGACATATACAGCCAGGCCTCCACAACCCTTTAATTTAGCCTAAGTGTATTTTGAGAGAGCTCGTTGGCGCTGACACCCTATACCTCAACTGGACAGAACCGGCCTCAGGAGACTGGGGTCAGGTGACATGCTGACTTTAAGCAATGTCAACACAATCATTCTGACAGCCTTTTATTTCAGCAGCTTCAACACCACCGGCTCAACGCACACACCCCCTCTCTCTTTATCTGAAACTGTCTAATGTGTTTACGGGATAATATGTTCTGTAATGCTTTGGAGAGATGTAACACAAGAGAACACTCATGACCTTCATCTCGCTCGGCTATAAAACACGCATGCACTTTTAATTTAAAATGGATTAAAACAATAAAAGTAAACACCGTAGGCAAGGTAGAGGTATAATGGCAACTGCTAGGAACATAAATGTTTGGATATGATTCAGTTAATATGCGGTTTTCAGTTTAGTTCGATGACAATTCACGATTGAAAGCTCTCGATCTGATCTGATTTCAGTGTCACATGATTCTTTAGAAATCACTCTAATATGCTAAAATTGTTGCTCAAGAAACATGTCTTATTATCAATATTAAAAGCAGTTGTGATGCTTAATATTTTTTTGGAAACTGATGAAAAAAAATCTTTAAAAAAGGATTCTTAAAGGTACACTAACTTTTTTTGTTCAAAATGTACAAAATAATGAGCGAGGACATCATGAATCCATCTTCCTAACCGTGTTTTATACTTATCCTGAGTCACTATTGTAAACGCCTATAATAAGTGGTTATTTTCGGACTATTTTAGACAGGTGGCATGTCAATTGCTGTGGAGTAGCCTAGGACCTGCATGACTTGTCATATCCATAAACGGAGACAAGTGGCTATAATCATCTTCTGCAAAATGCTGACAGTTTTGTTTATTGACCGCTTATAGCACCACAAGTGTACATGGTGTAACTACCTACGTTTAAAAGAACAGCATTTATGTGAAATAGAATGCCATTGTAAGTTTATAAATTTAAAGTTTATAAATGTCTTTTACTTTTAATTGAATTGAATTTGTTGAGTAAAATAATTTATAACAAAAAAAGAGAAAGTCTTGCTGTATGTTTCTTTAACTGGAAGTAATTATATCTTAGACTAACTAGTCATTTGTTCATGAATTGGACTTAAACTGGCTATGCTAATGTTTTTGAACCAGTTGTTTTGCGAATCAGGCTACAACGTTGTGCTGTTTGTATGCAGCTCGTGAGAACATCTCAGAAAGAAGGTGTTCTATTGCTGTTGTTTTGTGGTACGCAACATTTGTATTTAATCTGGAACAGCGAACTTTTAAACATTTGATGCTGAACATACTGACAGACATGCACAGTAGCCAAGCCCAACAGTCCAGTGGTCCAGACGGGACACATCATTCAGTGGCTCGCTGCTAATTGCCTGGTCGTTAGATTGACGCTATTCCTGGAAACAGAGGAGCTCTGGGAGTTGTGGTTTTGTTTTAATTAGTGAGAAGCACAAGCAGTCAGGCAGGTGAAACTGAGAACCGCACTCGTTTTCTCCTCTTCTCTCTGTTTGTTCATTTAACTGCCGGCAGCGCTTGTTTTTTTTTCCCTCCTCTGTCTCTTTATCTGTCCTGCTATCTCTCGGTTTTTCTCTTTCTCTTGCCTGGTGTTCCCTGAAAACGCTTTGCAGCTTGTTAGTGCGCAGGAGGGTTGGTGCAGTGCCCTCAGGACTACAGCAGCAAGGTGACATCTATCAATTTAATGCGTTGGCATGCTATAAATACACCTGTCAGCCCTCCCTGCACTCCACCCTCCTTTACTCTCTCTCATGCTCACACAGCTTGTGACAGCAAAGGGAGGAAACAGCTGAGCTCGTAGGGAGGGTGGGGAAGAGAGTGAGCAAGAGAGAGTTTTATGTCTCCAGTTCATGCTGTCACTTCCAGAGAGGTCTTAATTACACCGCTACAGCTGCGAGGAAAGGAACACAGACTGCCAGAATCTGCAGCCTCCCGCTATGATACAGTGCTACTGCAACTGCAGGGCCGCACACTTCCTGGAAATAGTGTCAGAAAAACATTTATTGGTATAATAAATTATAATAAACTATAATTAATGAACAATGATATATTCATCAACTAAAGTTAACTTTAATATTCTTTTTGCAACTTGAGCTGATTAATAATTATTGTCAAGTGTTAATGTGATGGGTTTAGATGGGCAATATTGGTTGACCACTTTTACATTGAGAATCGAAAGCAAATTTCTATCTGGATACTTTAGATGGGTTGTATGTCTCACCTATGTCTCACCTGGTTGCCTGTTGACGGCAACATGTTGACTCAAAATGTTTTTTTTGTTTTTGTTTTTTACTTCAAGATCGCATTCAGCAGATCTGCCTTCATTCAATCAAAAACAATGGATAGTTTTCCATTCCAAACAATGGAAGTCCAAAGTCTGCAGGGTTTTTTTAATTTTATTTTTTTATATAGAAACCAATAAGGAACTGGAATTGATGAATTTCTCATTCTCATCCCTAATCTTAAAAAAACAGTTTATATAGAGGTAACTGCTAGACACAAATCCTTTGGGGCCAATAGATATTTCTTTTAGAGAAGTTTCAATACCATCTCTATTTTAATCACAACATAGTCACGAATACTTGAAGTGCAATGTTATTCTGCGACTGGCGCCCCTGATCTGGCATCCCATGCACTTTTAAGCTTGTGACTCTTAAACTAGAGTGAGGCCCGTTAGCATGTAGTAAATGGTTATTGGAAACCCGCAGTGCTTGATCTCACTGCGAGGTGTGAGCAGCACATTTGACCCACCCCTCTTTAATGCTTTCTGGGAGAGAAGGGCATTCTGACACGCTGGGCCTGCTGAGCTGTGACGTCAGCTGACATTCTGATGACACTCGGAGGGTATTAACAGATGTGTCTTTGTCACAGTCACTGGCATGGTAATAGCTTAGCAGCTGATTGGGTTGCAGGGCTAGTGTTACGGTCGCCCCGAGCACCTGTCTGTTTAATGAAGGGAGGGGAAGAACTGAATGAGGTGCTTTTGGCTGCTCTCTTAGGTACTTACGCATTAATGCGCTTCTCTCATTGAGGAGATGAACTCTGCTGAGAGTCATCTAAGCTGATGTTATTCCATAACATTCATTTCCCATAAGTTGTATGTGGCATTTGTAAACAGTTGCCGGTTAGTGTAATGATTAAAGGTGCTTGTGTAAATATTGCAGGTTTGATCCCTGCACTTTAGAATTGGCTCAGGGAATTTTTTAAAAAGTGATTCCAATAATATCATTCCTCCTATGTTGTTGTGTGGTGGACTTTTCTTATATAATTACAGTGGAGCTTTATATTTAGGCTAGCTATAGTTATTTATGGTTTTGTTTATTGTGTAAATAGGTCTTTACTCTTTCTTTGTTATGCAGAACACAGAAGGAGATTTAATGGCTATCTGCTTGAGTAATGCTTAAATATTATTGTAAATAATTGAAAAATATATAATTATAATACATATTTTTTATAAACTGTTATTAAATATAATATAGTATTATGATGTGGTACTGTCCTTTGAAAAAGGTGTTTAGTAGAATATGTTTATGGATCAACAACCTTTGTTGTTCCTGAAAGCATCCAAACATAGCCTTAACCCATAACGAATGATTGGATGAGAGAAATTCCAGGAACAAAAAAAAAGGATGCTAATCCAGGAAAGTGTCCTATTTGTGTTAGTCATGTTAAGTGTTCGTAACCTCAGAACGCTCCAGGTGGGATGATCCTGTAATTAACTCCCTTTTCTGTTAGTATGGTCTCTTGAAAATAGACACTGGCCTTTTATGATTCCCTCTTCATGAGTGTTTTGGTGTGTGGTTTCATGAGCGTTTGTGTGCTACCTTTAAAATGGCTCATTATTCCATGTGACGTGATCAACTGTAGCAAAATAGAAAAGGGACTCAAAGCTCACCTCATACTTGATTCCGGACAAGCAGCTTTTTACCACACTCATCTGGTTTCAGCCATAATCAGATGTGGTAAAATGTTTACACCCATTCTCAAAGCAAAATTATGGTAATTACAAACCAGATTTTCCTCACTCAGTGAATCATGAGATGTCATGTGTGGTTGTTTTCTGGTTTTCATCGCAAGCATACCACAGATATGTAGCATGTGTACTATTTCCCTGTTCTTTAGTGTAGCCATTTTCACTGTGTTTTTGTAATTTTTAAAAATATCAGAACCATATGCATCTTTCACAGATGGTCGTTGTAATAATGTGAGTACCCAACACATATTCGGTAAAACCTACAATGCCCCATGCTGCTGTCATTAAAGCAACGAGAGCTGCCCACACTGATTAAACACTTTGGGTTTCTGTAATTGCCCACTAATAATGCAAATAAAAATTATATATATCCCTTTAAGGATCCAGGCTGTGTGTGTGTGTGTGTGTGTGTGTGTGTGTGTGTGTGTGTGTGTGTGTGTGTGTGTGTGTGTGTGTGTGTGTGTGTGTGTGTGTGGGCATGTTTTTGTGAAATATCAGGACACAAATGTGTATAATGACATGGGTATGACAGGTATTACAAGAAGAGGGTGAAATATGAGGGCATTACCCATGTCCTTACTTTTCAAAATGCTTGCTTGATTATTTTTTTTGAGAAAGTAAAAATGCTGAATGTTTCTTGTGGCTAGGTTTAGGGGCAGGAGCAGTGTAGGGGGATAGAAAATACGGTTTCTACAGTATAAAAACCATTACACCTGGAATGTCCCACATTTAACGTGTGTGTGTGTGTGTGTGTGTGTGTGTGTGTGTGTGTGCGTAATAGCAATAATTATAATATACACACTATTATGTGTCAGTTTCACTCTGCAGAATAAAGCTCTTTTGGCTCAGACCATAAGTTGGCTCAGAGTATGCATAACAATGATTCAGTGAAAGTGAGAGAGTAAAAGAAAAAGAGACGTGAGAGTGACTGAGAATGTTAAAATGTGGTTAGGCGCTGAGGTTTGGGGATTCCTGCCAGGAGCTGTCAGAAAAAAAAGGGAATGAAGAAAAAAATCCCAGTCTTAACATCAGGAAAAATAAAGTCTCTATATGTTCTCCTGTCTATATCCCAGGGTGTGTTGTTGTTGTTTGGTTTCAGATAATGATCCAAACTTTGCTTAGTGAGGGCATTTCTGAAGCCTCAAGAAGCCCTCCAGCAGCATTCACAGAAATACTCTTAAACGTTGTGGTGTCAGTACTCTGCTCATCTTCTGAGCTGATGACTGTTTTGCTTGTTTATGGTGTTGTCATGAACTGTCCATGGGCATGTAGTGTGGAAAGATTCTTGGAAATAGAACCTAAGAAGTGTCTTATTTATTATTCATTTTTTATAAATAAGCAACTCATTCTTGAAAAGCTATCATATTCTGTGTAAACAAGTTAAATAATTATCATCTCTGTATGGATGAGTTGTGTAGACCAGTTACACAAGTTTGTGGTCATGATTCAATTTTTTTTTAAATGTCATTGAAATTTGAATGTCTCTTATTTAAAATACAGTATTATAAAATATTACAATGTTATTATAACTGTACACCTTTATATTTTGATTTATTTAAAAAAAAAAAAAATTATTGCCAATATATTTACGACATGCTGCTGTTAGCAAGTAAGATATGCTGCTGCTGCACAAATAGCATATATCAATTATCCCATAGCAGATCTATACAGGTGGAGCTAAGGAAGGTGGAAGAACTCTGAAAGTGCTTTGCAAACTGCTATAGAGACTGCTAACTAGCCTTTTTCTATATCAGCTTGCATTAAATATCTGCTTGCACTAAGGACTCATCATCATGCGCCATTAAGAGTTTCATGACAGAAATTGGCATTTATTTGAGGTAAAAATTATATTATAAAAATGACTTTAAAGTTTATTATCATTTTTGATCAATTTAATAGATTGTTGTTTAATAAAATATTAATTTATTTGAAAAAAAAAAAAACATTAAAATCTTACTGACCCCAGACTTCTATGATATATTATAGTGCATTTTAACCTCAACATGCTATAATGCCCAAGCACTGGTGTCTGAGGAAGTGTCTTAAGAGTCCCCAATGGTTTGATGGCTTATGTTATGTATCAGAAATATTTATAGTTATCTTCTGTGAGTGTAGGAGTAGGTTAGTGTCAGTGTTAATCTGTGAGTTTAAAGGAGAAATAAGAGCAATCTGTTAGTTCAAGACTCAAGTATGAAACCCATGAGGGTAACTTTGAGTTCATACCTGCCCTTATATTTATGCATGGCAGAATATAGACTTGCTTTTCTTTACAGCTGCCTAATTAACCCCAACATTGTATTAGTACAATGGATTTTACTGATATATCAAGGAGGCAAATACTGATATATTTCCATGTTTTCCTAACTACAAAAAATCTATAATTATGCAAAAGTATGTTACTGATTGGCCTGTTTTCTGATTGGCTAAAAAAAACTCAGACCACTCCCCTAACTACTTAACACTAGATGTCAGTGCTACTGCCAAGGTCCCCCTTTTGCATATCTTGGCACTCTTTAATGCCTGCTGAGTGACCATATTTAGCTCAACATCCATTGAGAGAGCCACACCTGCTCATACAGGTACAGACACACAGTCAAGGGCATTTTGACAATAGACAATAAAGCAAAATAACAGCAATGACACATTCCCACACATTTTATTATTGTTTCATGCAGACAGAATTCATCTTATGTTCGTATATATGTTAATTTAAGACAAGGTATTCATTGTGAACAGTTTTATATAAACTGGCTGGAAGTATTAGATGTTAGCATTTGGTTGAGAGCTGTGGAGAGTTACTGCTAGCTGAGTTTGTTAATAAGCTAGTGGTATGTGGCTTGCTGCCACTCTGCTTGTGGTGGGACAGATTGGGCAAGCCACGGTGAGGTATGATTGCTGAGGAAACCAAGCGTCACCAGGCAGATGGGCCAACTGTGTGTGTGTGTTTGTGTGTTATAGTCGCTCTTTGCTCTTCAGAGCATTTTAGCGTCGTATTTTTCCTTGACACAAAATATTGAAACAGTTTAATAAAAAGCCAATTGCAAGAGTCAAAGAAAGTAGAAGCTAGCTGAGACTGTTATTGTTTACTAAAATTAAGAATACCATTTAATCTGAAAAAATAAACTTAAATAAACTTTTTTTTAATACTGAAATTAAAACAAATTATTAGAAGCTAAAAACAAACATTTACATACAATTACATAAAACATAAAAACTTAAAATATATTTAAAAAAGCTCATTTAAAATATCAATAAGTATTATATATATATTCTCCCAGCATGGTAAGTGCTACACTCTCTGGTCAGCAGTGAATTCAGTAGATCTGCATTCAACCATGCATCATTGGGCTTCAGTAATGCTTTACTGAGTGCCACCGACTCAGCTAGTGCGCCTGGTGCCGAGTATGCAGACAGTGGAGTAATATTATACCCTGGCCACAGCTAGCCGCCTACAAAGAGACACTCAGTGTCCGAGAGCATGAAAAGACCATTAAGAAATCCAGGCAGCTGCTGCTGTGGGATATGAAAGACAACTGCTGTGAACATCACTCTACTTCCCCCCTCATGCCGAAACATTTCCTGCCCTCTTCTGTAGGTCTGGTTGAGGAACTTTAGATTCAACAGATCTGAATATTTGTCATCAAAATGAAAGAAAGGTGATAATGTACAGAGATGAATGACACACAGAACAGAATATTAACACATGAACAATGATCTGTGATAGAGCCAGCAGAAGAATAAAAAGGGGGAATTAAAGATAAAAAAATATGGGAGCTTTATAAGAGACTAAATAACT
>NC_090172.1:42959553-43062053 GCF_024679245.1 Pseudorasbora parva
AACGTACCTGAGAAGTTTCAGAATAGCGCCACCTAGTGTTCCCGAGATATAGGAATTTTTGCTAAAACATTTATAACTTTTGAACGCTTTGTCTAAATTTGATATAATTTATTTCATTTTGTTCCCTGGCTTATGCAGATTCCGACGATATAGCATTTGTCATATTCCAAACATGTTACTGTTCGCCATATTGAAACAAGTGAAAAACAGTTTTTTTGCTACTCCTCCTACACATTTTGTCCAATTTTGTCCAAATTTGGCTCAGACGATCTTTGGACTGAGCCGCACAGCAATGACTGAACGGATTTTTGATATTTGCTACCGTTTCTGAGATATTTGTCACTGAAGTTGACCCATCCTGTGTTTGTGTTTTTATGCTAGTTAGCTTAGCATTCTAAATGGTTATTTGCAAACTATCCTTCTGTTTCAGGTGCTGAGTCATTCTGAGATTGAACTAAACAGAACTTTTTAAATATTAAATGCTGTGCATTTCTTTGAAAAAAAAATCTTCATTTTGAGTCGACTCTCATTAGAACAATGGAACTTCAGCAGGTGTTTGAATACAAGCCTGGCCGGTGGCGCAACAAGATGAGCAACGGACACCACGCCCAGAAGTTATGGGTTCGAGTCCCGTGGGGGACAACCTTATAAAGGTGGCTCTGCATTCGGCGAAAGCCCCTTCTGGGGCTTGGCCCCGTACAACTGCTTGCAGTTCTTGTTAGGGGCCAAGCCCCCGAAGGGGCTGTAGCCCCTATTGGAATTGTTAGTATACTTTATTATTAGGGGCCAAGCCCTGAAAGGGCTGTAGCCCCTATTGTATCTGTTAGTTTCCTATATTATTATTAGGGGCCAAGCCCGAAGGGCTGTAGCCCCTATTGTAATTGTTAGTTTTCTTATTAGGGGCCAAGCCCGAAGGGCTGTAGCCCCTATTGTAATTGTTAGTTTTCTTATTATTAGGGGCCAAGCCCGAAGGGCTGTAGCCCCTATTGTAATTGTTAGTTTTCTTCTTATTATTATTATTATTATTATTCTTCCTCCCCACTGGGTTCCTATGGCAGCCCTATGAACCATAAGTAGGAAAATGATGAAAATTAGCACACTTGTAAAGATGCTCATTAAAAATAATTGGACCAAATTTGGAGTATCTACAACCAACTCCATAGCGCCACCACCAGTTCAAAAATACAACATTGAAACTCTTATAACTTTTGAACCCTTTGTAGTAGGAAAATGAAACTTAGTACAATAGAATCCTCTCATTATATTGATCTCAGTCTATGTCTTACATTAAGGCTCCGCCCATTACAGTAACGGCCATTTTGAAAAGTACAGTATTTAGTTTTTCCTCTACTCCTCCTTCAAAGTTTGTCCAATTTTGTTCAAATTTGAATGATATGATCTTTGGACTGATCCAAATAGAAATGACAAAACAGATTTTTTTTATTCATCTTTGTTCAAAAGTTATGATGTTATGAACTTAACAAGGTCGACCCAAATTTGGTTCAGAGGCTGTATCTCGGCCAAACTTTGATCAATCGAAATGAAAATTGGTATGCTTCATCAGACCCATGATCTGAGGGTCCATGCCAAAGTTGGGAACAGCGCCACCTAGGGGTCATGAGATATGAAAAAAGGCTATTTTTGCCCATAACTTCTGAACGCTTTGTCAGAAAATCATAATCCTGGTGTCTTTGGATTCCCCGTGTCATGCCGAATCTGGCGATACCGGATATGTCAGGATTGGATGAACCACGTGACCGCCATTTTGAATTTTGTCATAAACTGCTATATCTTTTGAAATATTGGACATATCTGCACAAAATCTCGTATGCTTGACCGATAGCATGTCCCAAACGTACCTGACAAGTTTCAGAATAGCGCCACCTAGTGTTCCAGAGATATAATATTTTTTGCTAAAACATTTATAACTTTTGAAACCTTTGTCCAAATGTGATGTAATTTATGTCATTTTGTTCCCTGGTTTATGCAGATTCCGCCAATGTCTCATTTGTCATTTTCCAAACATGTGACTGTCCACCATATTGAAACTAATGAAAAACAGTTTTTTCACTACTCCTCCTTCAAAATCTGTCCAATTCTGTCCAAAATTGGCTCAGATGATCTTTAGACCGAGCCGCAGAGAAATGACTGAACAGATTGTTGATATTCACTACCGTTTCTGAGAAATCAGTCTCTGAAGTTGACCTTGCCTGTGTTTTTGTCTTTATGCTAGTTAGCTTAGCATGCTAATTGGTTAGCAGACCTCGGCAGGTTTGTAAAAGAGTGCCTCCCCAGTGGCGCAACAGGATAAGCGACAGGCTCTGGACCCAGAGATACAGGGTTCGAATCCCGTGGAGGGCAATTTTATAAAATTTGGTGCAATGTGTTATTTCGATTCCTTTATTATCAGAGTAAGTGTTGTACTTATCTTTCTTCCTCTTGGATTAGAAATAAGTGCGTTTTTGTTAATTTTGTTCATCTGAACTTCTGTTCATTTTTAGTTCATCCTAACTATACTTCTGAACCTATCTATTACTCAAGTACATTCTATTTCTGCCATTTTTTCCCTTCTGGCTCTGCATTGCGCTACTGCCGCATCTTAGGCTTGGCCCCGCAATCGCTGCTTGCAGCTATATTTATTATTATTATTATTATTCTTCCTCCCCACTGGGTTCCTATGGCAGCCCTATGAACCATAAGTAGGAAAATGATGAAAATTAGCACACTTGTAAAGATGCTCATTAAAAATAATTGGACCAAATTTGGAGTATCTACAACCAACTCCATAGCGCCACCACCAGTTCAAAAATACAACATTGAAACTCTTATAACTTTTGAACCCTTTGTAGTAGGAAAATGAAACTTAGTACAATAGAATCCTCTCATTATATTGATCTCAGTCTATGTCTTACATTAAGGCTCCGCCCATTACAGTAACGGCCATTTTGAAAAGTACAGTATTTAGTTTTTCCTCTACTCCTCCTTCAAAGTTTGTCCAATTTTGTTCAAATTTGAATGATATGATCTTTGGACTGATCCAAATAGAAATGACAAAACAGATTTTTTTTATTCATCTTTGTTCAAAAGTTATGATGTTATGAACTTAACCCTCTTGGCGCCACGGTCGAGTTTACTCGACAAGATGCGTCACTGAATAAAACGGCCGATTTTGTCAAATAGGGTGTCAAATTTCATTCAACCTCCCCTCCACTAGATGGTAGACATGTCGTACTTCATCCCTGACTCATACAAACATCATTAATCTATACAAAATATACGAGCAAGAGCGCATTGAATCAGTGTAAACAAAAGCGGAGCTGACGTGCGAGTGAGCTGTTTTATCAGAGCATTGTCAACGTCAGCGATTATTTGCATTAGATTATTATTACTATTATTATTTTCTAATGGCATCAATAAAGCTTACCCGCAATGAAGTGTTGGGTCTTCTATTCGCAAACTCTGATTCTGAAGGGAAATATGAGATGACGGTGATTCTGAAAGTGAAACTAAACCTAACGTTACACTAAGCACAAACGGTGAATCATTTGCCCAATGTAGATGGTCCTTTGCCCAATGTCAGTGGTGGGAATAATGTGTCCCGGGGTCCGAGTCTTCATCACGAAGTTAGCAGGTGTGTTAGTGTTGGGAATGAGGCGGCCGCGGGAGATTTTTGCCGCGCTCACCATGAAGCGCGCGTCTTCTCACCGCGCGCCTCTTCGCGATCGCGGCGATAGTATTGTGGTGGAGACTTTATCCAATGCCACTGGGTATGTTAGAAGAGGTCGAAGTATTCATAAGCAAGTTCGAGGGAAACGTAGAGGCAGGGTGGGGAGTCAAAATGACAAAAATAGTGGCCTTGGCTGTACACACTGTGCGGCCGCGCGAGGTAGATCTGGACGCGAGCAGACGCGCTGTGACACGGGGCAGAGGGGCTATTATGTATAATATATAATATATAATATATATGTGCCCTATATATGGAATCAGAGTGCTTACTGTGCGTAGTAAATGGAAAATCTCTACAGCAAAAGGCAAACTGCTACATGCATTCGGTTTGTTTCTACCATTTATTAGTAATTATTTACACAGTTTGTTTAGGCTACTATTTACCTAAACAATCAGTATTGTGCAATATAGCACACAGAAGGTGAGGGACATTTTGGGGGGAAAGAAGTGTTGCATTTTATCATTTAAACATGTGGCTTTTCATGAAAATTCTATAATCCAAGATTACCTCCACGTTATGATGTCATAATATGCAAATTAGATGGAAAATTTAATCTCTACATAGAAAATTTAATCTCTACATAAACTTAGGGTCCTCCTTAATATTTCTCTAATTTACAGAAAGTTTCTATCTTTTATCATTTTTAAGATATAGCCTTTTGAAATTAAGATGTCAAAATCGAACGTTTTACGAAAAAACCTCTGGCGCCTAAAGGGTTAACAAGGTCGACCCAAATTTGGTTCAGAGGCTGTATCTCGGCCAAACTTTGATCAATCGAAATGAAAATTGGTATGCTTCATCAGACCCATGATCTGAGGGTCCATGCCAAAGTTGGGAACAGCGCCACCTAGGGGTCATGATATATGAAAAAAGGCTATTTTTGCCCATAACTTCTGAACGCTTTGTCAGAAAATCATAATCCTGGTGTCTTTGGATTCCCTGTGTCATGCCGAATCTGGCGATACCGGATATGTCAGGATTGGATGAACCAGGTGACCGCCATTTTGAATTTTGTCATAAACTGCTATATCTTTTGAAATATTGGACATATCTGCACAAAATCTCGTATGCTTGACCGATAGCATGTCCCAAACGTACCTGAGAAGTTTCAGAATAGCGCCACCTAGTGTTCCAGAGATATAAGATTTTTTGCTAAAACATTTATAACTTTTGAAACCTTTGTCCAAATTTGATGTAATTTATGTCATTTTGTTCCCTGGTTTATGCAGATTCCGCCAATGTCTCATTTGTCATTTTCCAAACATGTGACTGTCCACCATATTGAAACTAATGAAAAACAGTTTTTTCACTACTCCTCCTTTAAAATCTGTCCAATTCTGTCCAAAATTGGCTCAGATGATCTTCAGACCGAGCCGCACAGAAATGACTGAACGGATTTTTGATATTTGCTTTCGTTTCTGAGAAATCAGTCTCTGAAGTTGACCTTGCCTGTGTTTTTGTCTTTATGCTAGTTAGCTTAGCATGCTAATTGGTTAGCAGACCTCTGCAGGTTTGTAAAAGAGTGCCTCCCCAGTGGCGCAACAGGATAGGTGACAGACTCCGGACCCAGAGATATAGGGTTCGAATCCCGTGGAGGGCAATTTTATAAAATGTTGTGCAATGTGTTATTTCGATTCCTTTATTATCAGAGTAAGTGTTGTACTTATCTTTCTTCCTCTTGGATTAGAAATAAGTGCGTTTTTGTTAATTTTGTTCATCTGAACTTCTGTTAATTTTTAGTTCATCCTAACTATACTTCTGAACCTATCTATTACTCAAGTACATTCAATTTCTGCCATTTTTTTCCTTCTGGTTCTGCATTGCGCTACTGACGCATCTTTGGCTTGGCCCCGCAATCGCTGCTTGCAGCTATATTTATTATTATTATTATTATTATTCTTCCTCCCCACTGGGTTCCTATGGCAGCCCTATGAACCATAAGTAGGAAAATGATGAAAATTAGCACACTTGTAAAGATGCTCATTAAAAATAATTGGACCAAATTTGGAGTATCTACAACCAACTCCATAGCGCCACCACCAGTTCAAAAATACAACATTCAAACTCTTATAACTTTTGAACCCTTTGTAGTAGGAAAATGAAACTTAGTACAATAGAATCCTCTCATTATATTGATCTCAGTCTATGTCTTACATTAAGGCTCCGCCCATTACAGTAACGGCCATTTTGAAAAGTACAGTATTTAGTTTTTCCTCTACTCCTCCTTCAAAGTTTGTCCAATTTTGTTCAAATTTGAATGATATGATCTTTGGACTGATCCAAATAGAAATGACAAAACAGATTTTTTTTATTCATCTTTGTTCAAAAGTTATGATGTTATGAACTTAACAAGGTCGACCCAAATTTGGTTCAGAGGCTGTATCTCGGCCAAACTTTGATCAATCGAAATGAAAATTGGTATGCTTCATCAGACCCATGATCTGAGGGTCCATGCCAAAGTTGGGAACAGCGCCACCTAGGGGTCATGAGATATGAAAAAAGGCTATTTTTGCCCATAACTTCTGAACGCTTTGTCAGAAAATCATAATCCTGGTGTCTTTGGATTCCCCGTGTCATGCCGAATCTGGCGATACCGGATATGTCAGGATTGGATGAACCACGTGACCGCCATTTTGAATTTTGTCATAAACTGCTATATCTTTTGAAATATTGGACATATCTGCACAAAATCTCGTATGCTTGACCGATAGCATGTCCCAAACGTACCTGAGAAGTTTCAGAATAGCGCCACCTAGTGTTCCAGAGATATAAGATTTTTTGCTAAAACATTTATAACTTTTGAAACCTTTGTCCAAATTTGATGCAATTTATGTCATTTTGTTCCCTGGTTTATGCAGATTCCGACAATGTCTCATTTGTCATTTTCCAAACATGTGACTGTCCACCATATTGAAACTAATGAAAAACAGTTTTTTCGCTACTCCTCCTTCAAAATCTGTCCAATTCTGTCCAAAATTGGCTCAGATGATCTTCAGACCGAGCCGCACAGAAATGACTGAACGGATTTTTGATATACGCTACCGTTTCTGAGAAATCAGTCTCTGAAGTTGACCTTGTCTGTGTTTTTGTCTTTATGCTAGTTAGCTTAGCATGCTAATTGGTTAGCAGACCTCTGCAGGTTTGTAAAAGAGTGCCTCCCCAGTGGTGCAACAGGATAAGCGACAGACTCCGGACCCAGAGATATAGGGTTCGAATCCCGTGGAGGGCAATTTTATAAAATGTTGTGCAATGTGTTATTTCGATTCCTTTATTATCAGAGTAAGTGTTGTACTTATCTTTCTTCCTCTTGGATTAGAAATAAGTGCGTTTTTGTTAATTTTGTTCATCTGAACTTCTGTTAATTTTTAGTTCATCCTAACTATACTTCTGAACCTATCTATTACTCAAGTACATTCTATTTCTGCCATTTTTTTTCCTTCTGGCTCTGCATTGCGCTACTGCCGCATCTTAGGCTTGGCCCCGCAATCGCTGCTTGCAGCTATATTTAGGGGCCAAGCCCGAAGGGCTGTAGCCCCTATTGTAATTGTTAGTTTTCTTATTATTATTATTATTATTATTATTATTCTTCCTCCCCACTGGGTTCCTATGGCAGCCCTATGAACCATAAGTAGGAAAATGATGAAAATTAGCACACTTGTAAAGATGCTCATTAAAAATAATTGGACCAAATTTGGAGTATCTACAACCAACTCCATAGCGCCACCACCAGTTCAAAAATACAACATTGAAACTCTTATAACTTTTGAACCCTTTGTAGTAGGAAAATGAAACTTAGTACAATAGAATCCTCTCATTATATTGATCTCAGTCTATGTCTTACATTAAGGCTCCGCCCATTACAGTAACGGCCATTTTGAAAAGTACAGTATTTAGTTTTTCCTCTACTCCTCCTTCAAAGTTTGTCCAATTTTGTTCAAATTTGAATGATATGATCTTTGGACTGATCCAAATAGAAATGACAAAACAGATTTTTTTTATTCATCTTTGTTCAAAAGTTATGATGTTATGAACTTAACAAGGTCGACCCAAATTTGGTTCAGAGGCTGTATCTCGGCCAAACTTTGATCAATCGAAATGAAAATTGGTATGCTTCATCAGACCCATGATCTGAGGGTCCATGCCAAAGTTGGGAACAGCGCCACCTAGGGGTCATGAGATATGAAAAAAGGCTATTTTTGCCCATAACTTCTGAACGCATTGTCAGAAAATCATAATTGTGGTGTCTATGGATTCCCCGCGTCATGCCGAATCTGTGGATACCGGATATGTTAGGATCGAAGGAACCACGTGACCGCCATTTTGAATTTTGTCATAAACTGCTATATCTTTTGAAATATTGGACATATCTGCACAAAATCTCGTATGCTTGACCGATAGCATGTCCCAAACGTACCTGAGAAGTTTCAGAATAGCGCCACCTAGTGTTCCAGAGATATAAGATTTTTTGCTAAAACATTTATAACTTTTGAAACCTTTGTCCAAATTTGATGCAATTTATGTCATTTTGTTCCCTGGTTTATGCAGATTCCGCCAATGTCTCATTTGTCATTTTCCAAACATGTGACTGTCCACCATATTAAAACTAATGGAAAACAGTTTTTTTGCTACTCCTCCTTCAAAATCTGTCCAATTCTGTCCAAAATTGGCTCAGATGATCTTCAGACCGAGCCGCACAGAAATGACTGAACGGATTTTTGATATTTGCTTCCGTTTCTGAGAAATCAGTCTCTGAAGTTGACCTTGCCTGTGTTTTTGTCTTTATGCTAGTTAGCTTAGCATGCTAATTGGTTAGCAGACCTCTGCAGGTTTGTAAAAGAGTGCCTCCCCAGTGGCGCAACAGGATAGGCGACAGACTCCGGACCCAGATATATAGGGTTCGAATCCCGTGGAGGGGAATTTTATAAAATGTTGTGGAATGTATTATTTCGATTCCTTTATTATCAGAGTAAGTGTTGTACTTATCTTTCTTCCTCTTGGATTAGAAATAAGTGCGTTTTTGTTAATTTTGTTCATCTGAACTTCTGTTAATTTTTAGTTCATCCTAACTATACTTCTGAACCTATCTATTACTCAAGTACATTCTATTTCTGCCATTTTTTTCCTTCTGGTTCTGCATTGCGCTACTGCCGCATCTTTGGCTTGGCCCCGCAATCGCTGCTTGCAGCTATATTTATTATTATTATTCTTCCTCCCCTATGGGAGTCAATGGCAGCCCTATGAACCGTAAGTAGGAAAATGATGAAATTTGGCACACTTGTAGAGATAGTAATAAATAGTAAATGGACCAAATTTGGAGTCTCTAAGACCAACTCCATAGCGCCACCACCAGTCCAAATATTCAACATTGAAACTGTTATAACTTTTGAACCCTTTGAGGTAGAAAAATGCCACTTAGTACACCTGATTCCTCTCATCATGCTGATCAAATTTAATATCTTACATTAAGACTCCGCCCATTACAGTAATGGCCATTTTAAAAAGTACAGTATTCAGTTTTTTTGCTACTCCTCCTTCAAAATTTGTCTAATTTTGTCCAAACTTGGCAGAGAGAATCTTTGGACTGAGCCGCACAGAAATGACTGAACAGAATTTTGATATTCATCTCTGTTCAAAAGTTATAATGTCATGAACTTAACAAGCTCGACCCAAAATTGGTTCTGAGGCTGTATCTCGGCCAAACTTTGACCAATCAAAACGAAAATTGGTATGCTTCATCAGACCCATGATCTGAGGATCCATGCCAAAGTTGGGAACAGCGCCACCTAGGGGTCATGAGATATGAAAAAAGGCTATTTTTGCCCATAACATCCGAACGGTTTGTCAGAAAATCATAATATTGGTGTCTATGGATTCCTCGTTTCATGCTGAATCTGGTGATATAAGATATGTTAGGATCGGATGAACCACGTGACCGCCATTTTGAATTTTGTCATAAAATGTGATATCTTTTATAATATTTGACATATCTGCACACAATTTGGTATGCATGACCGTCATCATGTCCCGAATGTACATGAGAAGTTTCAGAATAGCGCCACCTAGTGTTCCAGAGATATATGATTTTTTGCTAAAACGTTTATAACTTTTGAAAACATTATCTATATTCTATATAATGTATGTCATTTTGTTCTCTGGGTTTTGCAGATTTCGACGATGTCTCATTTGTCATTTTCCAAACATGTGACTGTGCGCCATATTGAATCAAGTGAAAAACAGTTTTTTCGCTACTCCTCCTTCAAATTTTGTCCAATTTTGTTCAAAATTGGCTCATAATAAATATAGAGTGAGCCGCAAAGAAATGACTGAACAGATTTTTGATATTCGCTACCGTTCCGGAGAAATCCACCTCTGAAGTTGAACTTGCCTGTGTTTGTGTCTTTATGCTAATTAGCTTAGCATTCTAAATGGTTATTTGCAAAAATGTTTTTCCGTTCAAGACATTAATTACTTCTAAGAATGATTTCATCCAATTTTTCACAAAAAATATATAATGTTGTTCATTAAATCCAAAAATCTTCATTTTGAGTTAATTTCTAATTTTAACTATGGACCTATGGCATGTCAATGAACACATGTCTTCCCTGTGGCGCAATGAGATGAGTGTCAGACACCGGATTGTGAGGTTATGGGTTCGAGTCCCATGGGGGACAGCTTTATAAAATTGTGTGTAATGTTGTCATTTAGTGGCAAAAGCTGCAGTTCTGCCTTCGAAATCTCAAGCCTTTATAAAATTAAACAAACCAAAGTATGAGTGGTCTGCTGTTTAAAGCAACAGGCTATAGCTTTGAAGATTGATTGGTCAAATTCAATGTGTAGTAAGTAAAGTTAAGTTATGTTGTTTAAGCATGTGAATTAGGCAATGTAAAAAAGTTTCCTAATAATATCCAAAGTCCAAAAAAAGCCAAGAAGAGCCATAATGGGCTTGGCCCCGCAATTGCTGCTAGCAGCTATATGTTTTCTATATTATTATTATTATTCTTCCTCCCCTATGGGAGTCAATGGCAGCCCTATGAACCGTAAGTAGGAAAATGATGAAATTTGGCACACTTGAAGAGATAGTCATCAATAGTAAATGGACCAAATTTGGAGTCTCTAAGACCAACTCCATAGCGCCACCACCAGTCCAAAAATTCAACATTGAAACTGTTATAACTTTTGAACCCTTTGAGGTAGAAAAATGCCACTTAGTACACCTGATTCCTCTCATCATGCTGATCAAATTTAATATCTTACATTAAGACTCCGCCCATTACAGTAATGGCCATTTTAAAAAGTACAATATTCAGTTTTTTCGCTACTCCTCCTTCAAAATTTGTCTAATTTTGTCCAAACTTGGCAGAGAGAATATTTGGACTGAGCCGCACAGAAATGACTGAACAGAATTTTTTGGACCCTTGGAAAAAAAAAATGTTATGATGTCTCGAAGTTAACAAGGTTGACCCAAAATTGGTTCTGAGGCTGTATCTCGGCCAAACTTTGACCAATCGAAACGAAAATTGGTACGCTTCATCAGACCCATGATCTGAGGATCCATGCCAAAGTTGGGAACAGCGCCGCCTAGGGGTCATGAGATATGAAAAAAGGCTATTTTTGCCCATAACATCCGAACGGTTTGTCAGAAAATCATAATATTGGTGTCTATGGATTCCTCGTGTCATGCTGAATCTGGTGATATAAGATATGTTAGGATCGGATGAACCACGTGACCGCCATTTTGAATTTTGTCATAAAATGTGATATCTTTTATAATATTTGACATATCTGCACACAATTTGGTATGCATGACCGTCATCATGTCCCGAATGTACATGAGAAGTTTCAGAATAGCGCCACCTAGTGTTCCAGAGATATACGATTTTTTGCTAAAACGTTTATAACTTTTGAAAACATTATCTATATTCTATATAATTTATGTCATTTTGTTCTCTGGGTTTTGCAGATTTCAACGATGTCTCATTTGTCATTTTCCAAACATGTGACTGTCCGCCATATTGAATCAAGTGAAAAACAGTTTTTTCGCTACTCCTCCTTCAAATTTTGTCCAATTTTGTTCAAAATTGGCTCACATTAAATATGGAGTGAGCCGCACAGAAATGACTGAACAGATTTTTGATATTCGCTACCGTTCCGGAGAAATCCACCTCTGAAGTTGCACTTGCCTGTGTTTGTGTCTTTATGCTAATTAGCTTAGCATTCTAAATGGTTATTTGCAAAAATGTTCTTCCGTTCCAGACATTAATTACTTCTAAGAACGATTTCAACCAATTTTTCACAAAAAAATATATAATGTTGTTCATTAAATCCAAAATTCTTCATTTTGAATTCATTTCTAATTTGAACTAAGGACCTATGACATGTCAACTAACACATGTCTTCCCTGTGGCGCAATGAGATGAGCGTCAGACACCGGGTCGTGAGGTTATGGGTTCGAGTCCCATGGGGGACAGCTTTATAAAATTGTGTGTAATGTTGTCATTTAGTGGCAAAAGCTGCAGTTCTGCCATCGAAATCTCAAGCCTTTATAAAATTAAACAAACCAAAGTATGAGTGGTCTGCTGTTTAAAGCAACAGGCTAAAGCTTTGAAGATTGATTGGTCAAACTCAATGTGTAGTAAGTTAAGTTAAGTTATGTTGTTTAAGCATGTGAATTGGGCAATGTACAAAAGTTTCCTAAAAATATCCAAAGTCCAAAAAAGCCAAAAAGAGCCATAATGGGCTTGGCCCCGCAATTGCTGCTAGCAGCTATTTATTATTATTCTTCCTCCCCTATGGGAGTCAATGGCAGCCCTATGAACCGTAAGTAGGAAAATGATGAAATTTGGAATACTTGTAGAGATAGTCATCAATAGTAAATGGACCAAATTTGGAGTCTCTAAGACCAACTCCATAGCGCCACCACCAGTCCAAATATTCAACATTGAAACTGTTATAACTTTTGAACCCTTTGAGGTAGAAAAATGCCACTTAGTACACCTGATTCCTCTCATCATGCTGATCAAATTTAATATCTTACATTAAGACTCCGCCCATTACAGTAATGGCCATTTTAAAAAGTACAGTTTTCAGTGTTTTTGCTACTCCTCCTTCAAAATTTGTCTAATTTTGTCCAAACTTGGCAGAGAGAATCTTTGGACTGAGCCGCACAGAAATGACTGAACAGAATTTTGATATTCATCTCTGTTCAAAAGTTATAATGTCATGAACTTAACAAGCTCGACCCAAAATTGGTTCTGAGGCTGTATCTCGGCCAAACTTTGATCAATCGAAACGAAAATTGGTACGCTTCATCAGACCCATGCTCTGAGGGTCCATGCCAAAGTTGGGAACAGCGCCACCTAGGGGTCATGAGATATGAAAAATGGCTATTTTTGCTCATAACTTCTGAACGCTTTGACAGAAAATCATATTATTGGTATCTATGGATTCCTCGTGACATGCCGAATCCGAGGATACCAGATATGTCAGGATCGGATGAACCACGTGACCGCCATTTTGAATTTTGTCATAAATTGCTATATCTTTTGAAATATTCGACATATCTGCACAAAATTTGGTATGCGTGACCGACGGCATGTCCCGGACGTACATGAGAAGTTTCAGAATAGCGCCACCTAGTGTTCCAGAGATATACGATTTTTTGCTAAAACGTTTATAACTTTTGAAAACATTATCTATATTCTATATAATTTATGTCATTTTGTTCTCTGGGTTTTGCAGATTTCGACGATGTCTCATTTGTCATTTTCCAAACATGTGACTGTGTGCCATATTGAATCAAGTGAAAAACAGTTTTTTCGCTACTCCTCCTTCAAATTTTGTCCAATTTTGTTCAAAATTGGCTCACATTAAATATGGAGTGAGCCGCACAGAAATGACTGAACAGATTTTTGATATTCGCTACTGTTCCGGAGAAATCCACCTCTGAAGTTGAACTTGCCTGTGTTTGTGTCTTTATGCTAATTAGCTTAGCATTCTAAATGGTTATTTGCAAAAATGTTCTTCCGTTCCAGACATTAATTACTTCTAAGAATGATTTCAAGCTATTTTTCACAAAAAATATATATAATGTTGTTCATTAAATCCAAAAATCTTAATTTTGAGTTAATTTCTAATTTTAACTATGGACCTATGGCATGTCAACGAGCGCATGTCTTCCCTGTGGCGCAATGAGATGAGTGTCAGACACCGGATTGTGAGGTTATGGGTTCGAGTCCCATGGGGGACAGCTTTATAAAATTGTGTGTAATGTTCTCATTTAGTGGCAAAAGCTGCAGTTCTGCCTTCGAAATCTCAAGCCTTTATAAAATTAAACAAACCAAAGTATGAGTGGTCTGCTGTTTAAAGCAACAGGCTAAAGCTTTGAAGATTGATTGGTCAAATTCAATGTGTAGTAAGTTAAGTTATGTTGTTTAAGCATGTGAATTGGGCAATGTACAAAAGTTTCCTAATAATATCAAAAGTCCTAAAAAGCCAAAAAGAGCCATAATGGGCTTGGCCCCGCAATTGCTGCTAGCAGCTATATTTAGGGGCCAAGCCCTGAAAGGGCTGTAGCCCCTATTGTATCTGTTAGTTTCCTATATTATTTAGGGGCCAAGCCCTGAAAGGGCTGTAGCCCCTATTGTATCTGTTAGTTTCCTATATTATTAGGGGCCAAGCCCGAAGGGCTGTAGCCCCTATTGTAATTGTTAGTTTTCTTATTATTATTATTATTATTATTATTCTTCCTCCCCACTGGGTTCCTATGGCAGCCCTATGAACCATAAGTAGGAAAATGATGAAAATTAGCACACTTGTAAAGATGCTCATTAAAAATAATTGGACCAAATTTGGAGTATCTACAACCAACTCCATAGCGCCACCACCAGTTCAAAAATACAACATTGAAACTCTTATAACTTTTGAACCCTTTGTAGTAGGAAAATGAAACTTAGTACAATAGAATCCTCTCATTATATTGATCTCAGTCTATGTCTTACATTAAGGCTCCGCCCATTACAGTAACGGCCATTTTGAAAAGTACAGTATTTAGTTTTTCCTCTACTCCTCCTTCAAAGTTTGTCCAATTTTGTTCAAATTTGAATGATATGATCTTTGGACTGATCCAAATAGAAATGACAAAACAGATTTTTTTTATTCATCTTTGTTCAAAAGTTATGATGTTATGAACTTAACAAGGTCGACCCAAATTTGGTTCAGAGGCTGTATCTCGGCCAAACTTTGATCAATCGAAATGAAAATTGGTATGCTTCATCAGACCCATGATCTGAGGGTCCATGCCAAAGTTGGGAACAGCGCCACCTAGGGGTCATGAGATATGAAAAAAGGCTATTTTTGCCCATAACTTCTGAACGCATTGTCAGAAAATCATAATCCTGGTGTCTTTGGATTCCCCGTGTCATGCCGAATCTGGCGATACCGGATATGTCAGGATTGGATGAACCACGTGACCGCCATTTTGAATTTTGTCATAAACTGCTATATCTTTTGAAATATTGGACATATCTGCACAAAATCTTGTATGCTTGACCGATAGCATGTCCCAAACGTACCTGAGAAGTTTCAGAATAGCGCCACCTAGTGTTCCAGAGATATAAGATTTTTTGCTAAAACATTTATAACTTTTGAAACCTTTGTCCAAATTTGATGCAATTTATGTCATTTTGTTCCCTGGTTTATGCAGATTCCGCCAATGTCTCATTTGTCATTTTCCAAACATGTGACTGTCCACCATATTAAAACTAATGGAAAACAGTTTTTTTGCTACTCCTCCTTCAAAATCTGTCCAATTCTGTCCAAAATTGGCTCAGATGATCTTCAGACCGAGCCGCACAGAAATGACTGAACGGATTTTTGATATTTGCTTCCGTTTCTGAGAAATCAGTCTCTGAAGTTGACCTTGCCTGTGTTTTTGTCTTTATGCTAGTTAGCTTAGCATGCTAATTGGTTAGCAGACCTCTGCAGGTTTGTAAAAGAGTGCGTCCCCAGTGGCGCAACAGGATAGGCGACAGACTCCGGACCCAGAGATATAGGGTTCGAATCCCGTGGAGGGGAATTTTATAAAATGTTGTGGAATGTGTTATTTCGATTCCTTTATTATCAGAGTAAGTGTTGTACTTATCTTTCTTCCTCTTGGATTAGAAATAAGTGCGTTTTTGTTAATTTTGTTCATCTGAACTTCTGTTAATTTTTAGTTCATCCTAACTATACTTCTGAACCTATCTATTACTCAAGTACATTCTATTTCTGCCATTTTTTTTCCTTCTGGCTCTGCATTGCGCTACTGCCGCATCTTAGGCTTGGCCCCGTAATCGCTGCTTGCAGCTATATTTATTATTATTATTATTCTTCCTCCCCTATGGGAGTCAATGGCAGCCCTATGAACCGTAAGTAGGAAAATGATGAAATTTGGCACACTTGTAGAGATAGTCATCAATAGTAAATGGACCAAATTTGGAGTCTCTAAGACCAACTCCATAGCGCCACCACCAGTCCAAATATTCAACATTGAAACTGTTATAACTTTTGAACCCTTTGAGGTAGAAAAATGCCACTTAGTACACCTGATTCCTCTCATCATGCTGATCAAATTTAATATCTAACATTAAAACTCCGCCCATTACAGTAATGGCCATTTTAAAAAGTACAGTATTCAGTTTTTTTGCTACTCCTCCTTCAAAATTTGTCTAATTTTGTCCAAACTTGGCAGAGAGAATCTTTGGACTGAGCCGCACAGAAATGACTGAACAGAATTTTGATATTCATCTCTGTTCAAAAGTTATAATGTCATGAACTTAACAAGCTCGACCCAAAATTAGTTCTGAGGCTGTATCTTGGCCAAACTTTGATCAATCGAAACGACAATTGGTACGCTTCATCAGACCCATGCTCTGAGGGTCCATGCCAAAGTTGGGAACAGCGCCACCTAGGGGTCATGAGATATGAAAAATGGCTATTTTTGCTCATAACTTCTGAACGCTTTGTCAGAAAATCATAATTTTGGTGTCTATGGATTCCCCGCGTCATGCCGAATCTGTGGATACCGGATATGTTAGGATCGAAGGAACCACGTGACCGCCATTTTGAATTTTGTCATAAAATGTGATATCTTTTATAATATTTGACATATCTGCACACAATTTGGTATGCATGACCGTCATCATGTCCCGAATGTACATGAGAAGTTTCAGAATAGCGCCACCTAGTGTTCCAGAGATATACGATTTTTTGCTAAAACGTTTATAACTTTTGAAAACATTATCTATATTCTATATAATTTATGTCATTTTGTTCTCTGGGTTTTGCAGATTTCGACGATGTCTCATTTGTCATTTTCCAAACATGTGACTGTGCGCCATATTGAATCAAGTGAAAAACAGTTTTTTCGCTACTCCTCCTTCAAATGTTGTCCAATTTTGTTCAAAATTGGCTCACATTAAATATGGAGTGAGCCGCACAGAAATGACTGAACAGATTTTTGATATTCGCTACCGTTCCGGAGAAATCCACCTCTGAAGATGAACTTGCCTGTGTTTGTGCCTTTATGCTAATTAGCTTAGCATTCTAAATGGTTATTTGCAAAAATGTTCTTCCGTTCCAGACATTAATTACTTCTAAGAATGATTTCAACCAATTTTTCACAAAAAAATATATAATGTTGTTCATTAAATCCAAAAATCTTCATTTTGAGTTAATTTCTAATTTTAACTATGGACCTATGGCATGTCAATGAACACATGTCTTCCCTGTGGCGCAATGAGATGAGTGTCAGACACCGGATTGTGAGGTTATGGGTTCGAGTCCCATGGGGGACAGCTTTATAAAAATGTGTGTAATGTTGTCATTTAGTGGCAAAAGCTGCAGTTCTGCCTTCGAAATCTCAAGCCTTTATAAAATTAAACAAACCAAAGTATGAGTGGTCTGCTGTTTAAAGCAACAGGCTAAAGCTTTGAAGATTGATTGGTCAAATTCAATGTGTAGTAAGTAAAGTTAAGTTATGTTGTTTAAGCATGTGAATTAGGCAATGTAAAAAAGTTTCCTAATAATATCCAAAGTCCAAAAAAAGCCAAGAAGAGCCATAATGGGCTTGGCCCCGCAATTGCTGCTAGCAGCTATATTTATTATTATTATTATTATTCTTTTTCTTCCCACTGGGTTCCTATGGCAGCCCTATGAACCGTAAGTAGGAAAATGATGAAATTTGGCACACTTGTAGTGATGCTTATGAAAAGTAATTGCTCCAAATTTGGAGTCTCTACAACCAACTCTATAGCGCCACCACCAGTCCAAATATTCAACATTTAAACTGTTATAACTTTTGAACCCTTTGATACAGAGAAATGAAACTTAGTACACCTGATTTCTCTCCTCATGTTGATCACATTCATTATCTTACATTAAGGCTCCTCCCATTACAGTAACGGCCATTTTGAAAAGTACAGTATTCAGTTTTTTTGCTACTCCTTCTTCAAAGTTTGTTCGATTTTGTTCAAATTTGAGAAAAATAATCTTTGGACTGAGCTGCACAGACATGACTTAACAGATTTTTTTTATTCTTCTTTGTTCAAAAGTTATGATGTCATGAACTCAATGAGGTTGCCCCAAATTTGGTTCTGAGGCTGTATCTCGGCCAAACTTTGATCAATCAAAACGAAAATTGGTACACTTCATCACACCCATGATATGAGGGTACATGCCAAAGTTGGGAACAGCGCCACCTAGGGGTCATAAGATATGAAAAAAGGCTATTTTTGCCTATAACTTCTGAACGCTTTATCAGAAAATCATATAATTGATATCTATGGATTCCGCGTGACATGCCGAATCTGGTGATACCGGATATGTTAGGATCGGATGAACCACGTGACCGCCATTTTGAAATTTGTCATAAAATGTGATATCTTTTGAAATATTTGAGATATCTGCACAAAATTTGGTATGCGTGACCGTCAGCATGTTCCGAACGTACCTGAGAAGTTTCAGAATAGCGCCACCTAGTGTTCCAGAGATATAGGAATTTTTGCTAAAACATTTATAACTTTTGAAAACTTTGTCCAAATTTGGTGTCATTTATGTCATCTTGTTCCCTGGCGTATGCAGATTCCGACGATGTCTCATTTGTCATTTTCCAAAAATGTTATTGTCCGCAATATTAAAACAAGTGAAAAACAGTTTTTTTGCTACTCCTCTTTCAAATTTTGTCAAATTTTGTCCAAACTTGGCTGAGATGATCTTTGGACTGAGCCGCACAGAAATGACTGAACGGATTTTTGATATTTGCTACCGTTCCTGAGATATTTGTCACTGAATTTGACCCTTCCTGGGTTTGTGTTTTTATGCTAGTTAGTTTAGCATGCCAATTGGTTATTTGCAAAATGTGCTTCTGTTCCAGACATTGAGTCATTCTGAGATTGATCTAAACAGAACTTTTTAAACTTTAAATGCTGTTCATTTATTTGAAAAAAATCTTCATTTTGAGTCGACTCTCATTAGAACTATGGAACTTCAGCAGGTGTTTGAACACAAGCCTGGCCGGTGGCGCATCGAGATGAGCGAAATTCCGCACCCGGAGGTCATGGGTTCGAGTCCCGTGGGGGACAGCCTTATAAAGGTGGCTCTGCATTCGGCGAAAGCCCCTTCAGGGGCTTGGCCCCGTACAACTGCTTGCAGTTCTTGTTATTATTATTATTATTATTTTTCCCGAATGGGAGTCAATGGCAGCCCTATGAACCGTATATAGGAAAATGATGAAATTTGGCACACTTGTAGATATCTTCATCAATAATGCATATACCAAATTTGGAGTCTCTAAGACCTACTCCATAGCGCCACCACCAGTCCAAAAATTCAACATTTAAACTGTTATAACTCTTGAACCCTTTGGAATAGAGAAATGAAACTTAGTACATCTGATTCCTCTCCTCACCCTCATCATATTCCATATCTTACATTAAGGCTCCGCCCCTTACAGTAACAGCCATTTTGAAAAGTACAGTATTCTGTTTTTTTGCTACTCCTCCTTCAAATTTTGTCCAATTTTGTCGAAACTTGGCAGAACGAATCCTTGGACTGAGCTGCACAGAAATGACTGAACAGAATTTTGATATTCATCTCTGTTCAAAAGTTATAATGTCATGAACTTAACAAGCTCGACCCAAAATTGGTTCTGAGGCAGTATCTCGGCCAAACTTTGATCAATCGAAACGAAAATTGGTACACTTCATCAGACCCATGATCTAAGGGTCCATGCCAAAGTTGGGAACAGCGCCACCTAGGGGTCATGAGATATGAAAAATGGCTATTTTTGCCCATAACTTCTGAACGCTTTGTCAGAAAATCATAATTTTGGTGTCTATGGATTCCCCGCGTCATGCCGAATCTGTGGATACCGGATATGTTAGGATCGAATGAACCAGGTGACCGCCATTTTGAATTTTGTCATAAATTGCTATATCTTTTGAAATATTTGATATATCTGCACAAAAATTGGTATGCGTGACCGTCAGCATGTCCCGAACGTACCTGAGAAGTTTCAGAATAGCGCCACCTAGTGTTCCCGAGATATAGGAATTTTTGCTAAAACATTTATAACTTTTGAACGCTTTGTTCAAATTTGATATATCTTATTTCATTTTGTTCCCTGGCTTATGCAGATTCCGACGATATATCATTTGTCATTTTCCAAACATGTTACTGTCCGCCATATTGAAACAAGTGAAAAACAGTTTTTTCGCTACTCCTCCTACAAATTTTGTCCAATTTTGTCCAAATTTGTCTCAGATGATCTTCGGACTGAGCCGCACAGAAATGACTGAACGGATTTTTGATATTCGCTACCGTTCCTGAGATATTTGTCACTGAAGTTGACCCTTTCTGTGTTTGTGTTTTTATGCTAGTTAGCTTAGCATGCCAATTGGTTATTTGCAAAATGTGCTTCTGTTCCAGATGTTGAGTCATTCTGAGATTGATCTAAACAGAACTTTTTAAATATTAAATGCTGTGCATTTATTTGAAAAAAATCTTCATTTTGAGTCGACTGTCATTAGAACTATGGAACTTCAGCAGGTGTTTGAACACAAGCCCGGCCGGTGGCGCAACGAGATGAGCGATGGACCCAGCGCCCGGAGGTTATGGGTTCGAGTCCCGTGGGGGGCGGTCTTTTAAAGGTCGCTCTGCGTTCGGCGAAAGCCCCTTCTGGGGCTTGGCCCCGTACAACTGCTTGCAGTTCTTGTTGACTATTGTTTTGGCTTTTTCAAACAGCCTATTCTAAATGTATTCGGTATACAAGACATTTCAAAATTAAATAACATAGTATTAAGAGCTTGATAAACAAAACTGTAATAAACTTTAAAACAGACAACATAAAATAAATTAAGGTTAAATAACCTAAATTCCAGTCATAGCAACAAAAAAAACTTCAAACCCGTTAAACTCATCGTTCTGTTGGACCACATATCTGTGGCCGTGGCATAGAAAAGTGTTATGTGGCTGTTCACTACACTGTAAAAAAAAAAAAAGGTTGTTTTTTGTTGTTTTAACTTAAAAAAGTAAATAACCTGGTTGCCTTAAAATTGAGTTTATTGAAATTAAAAATTTGAGTTGATTCAATGAAGGAAAAAACTCAAAATATTATTGTATCTGAACCACATTAAAAATTTGATAAATCATGAAAATAGCACTATTTGGCATGTTTCACTGCGTCATCAGAAATAAAACACACACAATTACCCAATATGCGTACAAAATCTTTAAATAATATTTTAATAAAGTTTGTCGAATCTCAAAAAATGTTCATTGTATCAACTCCAAATTTTCATTTAAATGAACTAAAAAATTTAAGGCAACCAGGTAACTTTTTTTCTAAATAATTTTTTACAGTGTAGTAACATTTGTTTGATTAAAAACAAATAAATACAGTGCATTCTAAAACTGGTTGATAAATTATTTTTCAGATTATTTTTGACTGCATTATAGTTCTGAATATAATTTAAATATGTTGTTTTTGAAATTATCATTGTGAAAAGTGATAAATCTGAAATTATATTATAAGATAATCCAGATAATATTTTCTAAACAAACTCAACTGCACTGTGTTGCTATGTCTGCGGTTTTCCCATGGGTTGTTTTCCATGTCCATGGGCTGAAGCGACCTCAATATGACCTAGGAATGTGAATTTTAACAGGCAACCTTGCCAAAATGCCATTTATTTCCAAATAATCCTGATCGATACGCTGATTCATAACCATTTTTTGATAAAATGATTGTAGAGTCACTGTAGTGAGATGGACTTTGTACCGATGTCTTTAATGCCTTTATGGGTCGAGAGAGGAAATGACATTAGTGTTAATGAAGGCCTTTCTGAGCCATCGGATTTCAATAAAAATATCTTTTGTGTCTTTTTTTATCTTTTGTAAAAATGTCTTACGGGTGTCGAACAGCATTAGGGTAAGTAATTATTGAAAGAATTTTCACTTTTGGGTGAACTAACTAGTTAGTTAGTTAGTTAATTAGTTCACCCAAAACTAAAATGCACACAAGAAGGTTGGAGGATTCTGAATTAAAATATAAATAAATAAAAAACACAGCCTTATGTGGTTTAGAAATTGCATGTGCTCAATTGCGATTGTGATTAACTGCACAGCCATAATAACCAAAATGTTTAGTCTATTTACTGTAAACCACAGGGGGAAAATAACAATGGAAAGAGAATAGGAATGATAAAGGGCAATAAGTGCAATGTGTGCCATTTAAATAATTAATACATATTCTCCCTGAATGTGATCAAGAGAATAATCAATTATGAACACGTTATTGCTTTCCAGCTCTATGACAGTCTCCCAACAATTATGTTGATATAGGCCAAATATCAAGAACAAAGAGAGAGACAGAGGGCTGTGTGGGAAAACCCTGAGACGTGAAGCCCTGAGCACACAGATGGGCCCTGACCATGAGCTCTCAGCTGTGTCTCACAACCACAGGGAAGCCCAAGGCTTGAATCCATAAAGAGCAGCATGGCAGGATGCTCTCTGTCCTGTCAGCTCACATTTATACTATATTGATATTAAAGGTGAGTGGGTTATTTACATATGTTCAACATTTACATTTTTATTTTAAGATATCATTCATTTCCCTTCACAATTTAAAAAGATATGTAGACAAGAATTTATGAACATGGGAACCCTATATTCCTAGTTAATTGACAACAGCATCTAATGTCAATGCTCCGTCAGACACGCAACCTGCTGACTGAACACATCACACAACGGGAAAACTGCATTATCTGCATAAATAGTTCTAGTAGAACAGGTACAAAGCAAAGGGAACTATTTAATTTCTGCAGACTGCCAACTCCTTTAGAAACACTTTGTAATCTGCTTTTAAATCGAATTTTGTGTGTGAGTGAGTGAGTGAGTGAGTGAGTGAGTGAGTGAGTGAGTGAGTGAGTGAGTGAGTGAGTGGAGTCTTTGTCTTTGAGAAAATGAGTAATACTATTACTTCCTGGAATAAGGAATGTTTCTGTGAAATAGTATAGTCTCAAAACAAGCCATTATACGACACACAAAATCACCTATAAAACGCTCTTTGTATTAACCAACTAACAGCAATACAAAAAGCAAAGAGCTAAGCAAACATACAGGATGTGTATTGATTATAAGAGAGAGCCATAGTTACTCTTTCCAACTACCTATCCATGGTGAAGATAAACATAAAACATAATTTCGTTCTCAAAACACCCACGGCACATGATCTTCTAAACATTATGTATAACGGTGGTCAACCGACAGTTTTTCAGTTGTCAGCCCACCATAATGACAATGGTTCAACTTATCTTTGTGCAATATTTATTCAATTAACTCAAAATATTTGAAAGATTGTGGATCATACATTGGTAAATTGGCCAAGATGATGATGAAAACCTCAAAATGGCCAAGTACTGGCCAGCTTATTGGGCTGGATGATAAATATCTCCATCAATATCAATAAGAAGAAGAAAATAAAAAACATTCCAGGATTTCTCCGCACAGTGGTTTTCAATTGTAACCAATGGTTTGAAGGTCCAAATCAATGCAGTTTCAAAGCGCTTAAAATGGCATCAGAGGGTGCTGCACCATCCCAGATGAGGAATAGGGTCTTTTCTAGTGAATCCACTGATCATTTATAAAAATAAAGTTTTTTTCTATATACCTCAAATGCAGGATTTCTGTGAAGATTTCTGCATTAGAGGTTAAGTATAAAATGTTTGGTTTTTTTAGAAAATGACAGATGGTTTCACTAAATAAGACCCTATTTCCTCAGCTGGGATCGTGCAGAGCCCTCTGAAGCCCTTCGAAATTGCATAGATTTGGACTTTTAACCCATTGGTTGCCATTTAAGTTCGTTATATGTAGAAAAATCCTGGAGTGTTTTCCTCAACAACAACAACAACAACAAAGCTAATTTATTTTCTACTGAAGAAAAAGATATGAACATCTTGGATGAGGTGTGGGAGTGAGTAATTTATCAGGAAGTTTTCATTTGGAAGTGAACTAATTTTTTAATACCGGGGTTATACTGGATGGGTGGGATGGTTAAAGTTTGAGACCTCTGATCTACATTAGCCTTGTCAGACGAAGTACCCAGGCAAAACAGTTTCATAATTTTGCAGGGATAAATAAGGTATATGATAGTAGCTGGAGTCAAAATAAATCATACAGCACATCAGTGAATGTATATGTAAAGCAACCCCTCGTGTTCATTTTTGTTTCACCCACCTTGTCATCGGTGCATGATTTGACCAGTGCATCCCTGGCCTGCAGTTTGCTCTCCAGCACGCTGTAGTCTCCGTCCTTCTGATCGATCTGTTTCCGGTGCGTGTCCACCTGCATCATCAGCTCGGAGTTTCTCTTCTCCAGGCGGGAGCGCGCCGCGTCCGTGCGCTTCACCTGCGTCTGCACCTCGGCCAGCTCGTCCAGCAGCCGCCCGTGCTTAGAGGACACGCTCCAGTAGTTAAAAGACAAAATGATGATAATCACCAATAATACGATCAGGATGAAGGAAGGCAGGCGACCTCCACGTCGATTCGCGCCGAAGCCAATCATCGCGTAATCGAACAGGCGCACAGATTACGATATCTGGCTTTATGCGGGCGCCGTACGTTAAAACACAAGTGATGCGGTCAAGGCTCTGCCAAGTTATCTAAATAGATATGCTCTTCCTCATTCGACTTACAGCAACCTTGAGTTGTCCTGAAGTTGGTGACACAACTACTTTGAGGATTCCTCCGTGTCCCTTCCGCACAGTTGGCGACTTCTCGCTTTTCCTTGTTTGCATTCATGCAACGCCACTGTCAGTAGATCAAACACATCAACACACACACACACACACACAGGCGACGTGGCCTATGAGAGCTGAAGCGAGCTAACGGCACACAGCCATCAGCTTTCCGTCTTCCGCCTATCCTACAGCACTTAATAACGCATTTTTATTTGGTCACGGTCATCTCTGCAGATCTGCCGTCATGCTCGTGTGCCAAATAACCTCCTGAATTCACTGTTCAGCTGTATGTTAGCTATAACCTCGCTAAAGTAGCATGCGTGGATCTGGTGGAGCAACAGCCGTGTGCTAGATTCAGTTCTACAAAACGAAACCGAATTTTTCCTGAACACAAAGCAACGAACACACAATGCCAACCCGATTTTGGACATGTAAACAAATCTATTACTATTAGCAACAATGCACTAATAGGCTATTAGACCCTTAGCGTTACATCTGACACCCACATCAAGGCCACATATATACAGTTCTCCGCACATGCACCACTATACGTACCTGATATAAAACAACAGTATAAATTAACTGAAAACATGCGTTTAACACGTCTTTAAATGTAATACCTAGCAGGTTAGACTATTCATACAGTTCAAGCGAACTAAAGCTAGCGCAGCAACTCAACTCCAGCCCTCCTCCTTTCTTCTCGGTCCTGCTAAATCAATGCATGCGCAGTCTTAGTACTTATACATATACGTATATAAGTAAACGCGTCAGCAAAAGATCATATTTCGTAATCGTGTCGTTATCATCTGACTGCCAGGTTACACGTCTTGATAAAAAAATAAAAAATAAAACATACAAAAATGTCGTCCTATGTGTAAGGTGTACAGAGGAACGTGATTGACAGCTACAACAACCAATCAGTGGATACAACCACATGCACTGGACGTATCCGATTGGCTGTGGGCGTAACTGCTTCTGTCGCTCAATTTTTATTGGACGCTCAAATAATAAGAGAAGGTGGGATATATGGTACTAGAATGAACATTCTCATTAGCCAAAACGCCGCATTTAAGCGAGTCTTACCTAATGTTTTTGATCAATAAAATTAATGTATTTAGTTGATGCCTTATGTCGATTTTAAATATATAAGCAAATAGAGGCTATAAATTGTTGTTTAAAGACAATTCCGAGATTTATAAATTAGCAGATTATTTCCTTGAAATTTAAGATCCACATTAAATAAAATCTGCTGATTATTCAAACAAGTAGTTGCCAGCTAGTGTAACAAATGATCAGCCTCCCCGTGTACTTTAACAAAGGCCCTTACAATGGATTAGGAATTTGTAGCCTACTCCAAAAAAAGAAAAAAGAAGAAAAGAAAAAAAGATTTTCACTGCAGAATCACACTGGGATAAACCTGAAATAAGCCTGCTCTTGGTTAGGTGTATATTACAAAACGCCTAAGCACACAAACACTCAAGACCCTGTTGGAGTACTGTTTATGTACTTAATTCAAATAATGACTTGAGGGGGTTAAAATAGCAATTTAGAGAAAGAAAAATACAAACAGACACATTTTTATTTTGCAACACTGAAAATAATAATTACACACTGAGGTAAATTGAATAATCCAGCTTCATAAAGGTCTCTGTCCTGAAGTGGTACACAATGACCAAGTACAGTATGTCCAATATTTCACAAAATGTTTGCAGAAGCTGTGCATTTCGATGTTAATTCTCATTTTTAAAAAAAGAAAGTTTAATGAAGAGGTAAATCCATGTCATCTTCTACAGTCCATCACAGACCCACTCTCCTGTTTAGCACAGTAGCAAATTCAACACTTCAACATTTTTTTTTTCTAACATTAAAACAAAAATATATACCTCTGCAGGTGTTTTTTGAATATCTTTATTATGAGGGAGCGTTAACTCCATGTTAACTCGCTTTTTTGTTTGTTTGTTTTTCAAGAGCTACAGTTTTCTGCTGATGAGAGTTAGGACTTGGCCTTGGCACATATTCAGAGGTTTATGAGGAAAATCATTTTTGTAGTCCAGAGGGTCAAAGTGTAGTTTCTCTGCATACACTGATGAGACTTTGAGGCTGGTGTGGAGACTGATGATCCTGGATGGCAGGGACAGCTGTCTGACTGGATCCTCTAGGTGGACGGCGCAAGGATGAAGATGGTGAACTCAATGCTCCACAGCTCTGTAAATGCAGATCTTCGTGAGCATGCTTCCTCTGGCTGCCCATGATCTTCCGTGACTGTGTCATCAACTGCGTGAAGGACATAGCAAAACAAACATCCCCGATGTACATTCAGTTGTGATATTTCACTTTCAAGTTATCTATTAAAGCAAAAAGTTTTAAAAAAATCTATGAATTTCGTATCTTATGGTTAATAATACAAAAATACTAGATATTTTACACATAAATATGCCAAATTCACCTGATCAATGATATTGGCACTGAATATGGCCTCCTCCATGTGTTTCTCATCAGATTTAATAACACATTTAATGCTGTTGACCACCTGCTGGACCTCTGGAGGTAGACTGCAGCTCGAGTGCTCCAGAAACTTGGCCACCAGCACTTTGGTGTCTTTGTAAGTTTTGAGGTCTGCAAGAGACTGCGGCCGTTCTGTAGACGTTGAGTGAGGGATGTGAGGTTTGAGTTGGATGTCCACCTTTCCACCTTCCTTCTGCTTCTTGCCCCCTTGGCTGCCATGTTTGGCTGAAGGCTGCCGGGCATTTTCAGAGAGCTCCATGCAAGCTGTGAAGAGCAGTGCATTAGTATGTTTATTTTAATAACCCTTTTTATTTGAGATAAATAACTGTATCTTTTGCATATTGTGCTACATGGATAACAGAAAACAAAAGGTGGGGGTGAAACCTTGATCACAGGGAGTCTGTGGGGAGTCCTCAGGTGGATGGTTAGAAGCAGGAGCACAACGGTCACCTGCAAGTCAAGTCACATGCTTAGTTCTCCAGATTGCTTATGGGCTATTAATGAGATGATATGATGCCGTATGATAATCTGTAATGTTCTTATACCTACAACCCAGCAATGACAGTTTAACCGACCCCATCAAGTCAAACATTAGGTTTTCATAATAATATTAAATCTGTTTAATTGTCTTTTAAAACCCCAGGTAAAGCAACATTTCCCACTTGTAGTTTTAAAAGGGGGGTTGATCTACTTTCAACCTGGTTTATGAAACCCAGCCTCACTTTTGCTGGCAAGCTCACATTGCAAAAGGTCTACAGTGTGAAATTATGTGATGTTAGAATGTAACGGTCAACCAGTCATAAACTGAACAGCACTTGCCTCATTAAATATTAATGCCCTTGTTCAGTCATGGAAACTGTGTTTTTTTTCAGCATTTGAGAAAAATATCTAAATGTCAGTGATAAACATCACCTGAGCTAAAAAAAAAAAAAAAAAGTATAAGAAGCAGCGGTGTAGCACCAAATTTTGGGCCCTGGGTACAAACCATCTTGCTGGGCCCCCGTACCAAAATACCATATAGTGATACCAATGGGTGGGGTATTGCAGTTTTATTATAAAAACACTTAAAATGTAAACAAAATAAGCTATTTGTACATAAATTCTATACAGATGTTTATTATACATTTCTGCACTAGGATACTGCATGTTTCTGTGTGGGCGCTCAGCTACTGTTTATGTGTGTGCGTTACAATGCAACCATGCATTAGTTCAGAACTGCGATTAACGTCTACAATAAGCTGTGTTTAAAAGGGCATTTACCCATTCAGTTTTGAGCATCCAGATGGTATAATCAAACATATCTCGCGGAGCGCTCACGGAGTATTCATTTATTTGTCATTTTAACTTTTGGAAATGGAGCGTAAAAATCGACTTCAAAGATTTCTTAGAGACACTTTAGTGAGATGGGCTTTGTAACGGCGTCTTTAGTGCCTTTTATTGGTCTTGAGAGAGGAAATGACATTGATGTCAATGAAGGCCTTTCTGAGCCATCGGATTTCAACAAAAATATCTTCATTTGTGTTCTGAAGATGAACGGAGTTCTTACGGGTGTCGAACGGCATGAGGGCGAGTAATTACTGACAGAATTTTCCCTTTTGTGTGAACTAACCCTTTAAAATGTCATGGCAGAACATTAAAGTATACTAGTCTGTGCAACCACTAATGGTTAACAATTTTCAGTGTGAAAAGCCCTATAGATTTAGACTGAGTAATCCCAGCCTGATCTGCCGATGATTTGATTTTGCCCTTCAACTCAGTCTGGAAACCTGTACATTCATTTCTACTCTTTCTGTAACACTTTGTAGGAACCATTCGCAAACTGGCTTATCCACCTGGCATGCTTTTGCCAGGTTTAACATAATGAGAGAAGGATGGATCATTGCCCGTTTATCACGCCTCTTGATTGGTTAAATGAATATCAAATTGCGTACAGAGTCATTTGAATAATGCTTGTTGATCACACCTCTTGTGCAGTAGAAAATTCAGAGCAGACTCCCCAGACCTATGTTTAATCTTAATTTGATCTTGGTCTGGTGATAGCCATACAACTATAGATTTGAACCGAAGCAAGAATAAAGACTCACGTACTTCTAGATATGGAAGTACAAGATATGGGTTCACTAGTGGAACGCACAATCCTTGCCAGCTTCCGATACCCTTTGGTGGCACGGAGTGTGCGGGGCCGCTCACGTTGGCTGGAGTTGCTGAGGGCAGAGGTAGCATGGGACTGTGAGGAAGAGGAGGATGGAGACCAGACGCTGAAGCATAGCCGGGTTCCCCGCAGCTGAGTGGTGGGTGACGGGGAGGTGCAGGTCAGGGCGGAAGCTGCGTCTGCCGTGGAGGTCACTGCTGAGTTGGAAGCACATTGGGATGGAGCGCTTGGGGGGAAAAGAAGGGTAAGCTTCTTATTGGTTCGTTCTCTGTGCTGTGCGCGAGACATGGGTTTAACGGCTGTAATCTCCTCCTTGTCGAGCATGTTAACAGCATCAGGTGACAATTGGGGAGAGTGGGGCTTTGAATCCTGCGTGACAGAGGACTCGCTGCGGTCCAGTCGAGCAGGGGTCTGCCGCCTCAGGGAAGAGTGAGTGCTGTGTTCCAGGCTTGTGCAGCTACCGTCAGTAGGTACGATGCGCAAAGTGCCATACGGAGAGGAATCGGAGCCCTGTACCTCTAGAGAACACAGGTCTTCAGAGGAACTGTGGTCAGGGATGTCTGCAGTCTCGGATACCATAAGGGAAGCACTATCAACAGAGGCTGTAGAAACAGAGACCACATCATCCTTATATACAGACCATAAATTAAAATGGTGATTTATAAGATAAATTACTGTTTAGTCAGCAGATGTATAATATAATGAATAAAGAAAAATGATCACACTCCCGTTCAAAAGCTTGGGGTTGGTAAGATTTTTAGATAAGAAATTAATACTTTTATTTAGCAAGGACGCACTAAATCAAAAGCCACAGTAAAGATATTTATGTTACAAAAAAGATTTCTATTTCAAATAAATGCTCTTGTTTTGAACTTTCTATTCATCATAGAATCCTGAAAAAATGTATCACGGCAAGCAAAGTTGTTCTATGTTTATAATAACATGACATGTTTCTTGAGCACCAAATCAGAATATTAGAATGATTTCTGAAGGATCATGTGACACTGAAAACTGGAGTAATGATGCTGAAATAAATCACAGGAATAAATTACATTTTAAAATATATTATAATAGAAAACAGTTATTTCAAATAGAAAATATATTTCAAATGATTCTGCGTTACTGTATTTATCAAATATTTTTTTTATTTAAAATTTAAATGAAAACATTTATTTAAATAAAAATCTAATTTAGATTTTAAAAGGATCCCAAAAATTAAAAATTCTGTCATTAGTTACTCACCCTCATGTCGTTCCAAACCCGCAAGATCTTCGTTCATCTTTGAAACAAAAATTAAGGATATTTTGGATGAAATCTGAGAGCTTTATGACCCCTCCATTGACAGCAATTTAATGAACGCTTTCCAGGTCCAGAAAGGTTGTTAAAATAGTCCATGTGACTCCAGTGGTTCCATCTTAATTTTATGAAGTGACAAGAATATTTTTTTGTGTGCAAAAACAAACAAAATAACGACCTTATTAAAAAAAAGCCAAAATTTGCAGTTTACGTTGTAAATACATCACACACATGCTTCATGGTGCTCACGTAAACAGCATTGGCATGCCGTAGATCACGAAAGAGCTGCACTATTAACAACAGAAACTGCATAGCAGTCTGACACAGGCTAGAACGAAATTGTTGAATAAAGTCTATATTTTTTGTTTTTCTACAAAAAGTATTCTCGTCGCTTCATAAAATTAAGGTTGAACCAGTGTAGTCACATGGACTATTTTAATGATGTTTTTACAAACTTTCTGAGCTTTGAAAGTGTTGATTAAATTGCTGTCTATGAAGGGGTCAGAGAGCTCTCTTCATTTGCGTTCCGAAGATGAACGAAGGTCAATTGGGTTTGGAACGAAATGAGGGGGAGTAAATTAATGACAGAAATAAACATTTTGGGTGAACTAACCTTAGTAAAATCTAGTTCCAAATTAAAATCTAAGTCCTGCAATATCTTAACATAGCCCATACATAGATGCACCAGAGAAGAGAAAACCTCTACTTTGTGTTTTCATTGCAGCCTCCTCACCCTGAGTGCTAAGGCCAGCTGTGGTGTTCCTTTCACACAGACTGGACTCGGTGACCTGTTGCTCAAGACTGGTGGTGATCTGGACGAGAAAAAACAAAAACAAAACAAGAGGGCTTCATTTTACTTCAAATTTCGAACAAATTGATCAATTATGTGTTTAAAACACACAAGCTTCAAACTGTTTTGAGTGTAACCTTCTGGAGAGGATGGTGATTAAAAACGGTCTTACACCTGAACACGATAACAAACAACTGCAAAAGGAGGAGAATCAGACAGCAAAACATCTGGCACAGAGAGCCTGCTGCAGCCTGACATCTGGCATCACGGCAGCGCTTTAAAATGACTATGCCATTATGTGACCAGCAGGGGGCTCTCTAAGATCAGATTTGCTCTTTAAACTTCTGCATTATGACTGCAAATTGTGTGGTTTCCATTTAAAAAAAAATCCTCATAACATGATTGATCCAAAACGCATAAAAAGACTATAGAGACAATTTATCCTGTATACAGAGAGCTTACGTCCACAGCACAGCTGGACTTTTATAAAAATGTGAAAATAAGCTGCAGGCTATAGTCAGTAGCTGAAAATAAAGCTGACTATATCAATTTAAATATATTTTTCATGTATCTAGTATTGCCGTTTCCATTTCAAAGCTTCTCAGGCTTGTGCTTAAGGTAAAAACGGGCTCCGATGATTGAAATGCCCCTGCTGCATTGTTTGCAGATGGTTATCAACAGCTTCACATGAGAAAGGTCTAAAATCTTGGGATTTTATTCTTTATTGCAATCACAGATTCCTTTAGGTAGCAAACAAATCTTCAAAATAACACATTATCACAGGCTCAGTCGCTGGATTTGAAAGGTTTAGTGGTCTTTTGTGCATCTCTTTGCAAAGAGGAGAGCTCTTGTTCCCTTTCATCAGGAAAAGAAGCGAAATTTGATGAAAAATCATTGTTCATAAAACTAGCCCTGCTCTCACTTTAAGAAAGCCCATTTCTTTTAAATGGAACGAAATTTCTGCCTGTATTGCTGATGTGTTCCAGAGAAAATTATAATCCATTATACAAATGCACTTGTATTAATTTCTTTCAGCCCCTCAAGTGCACCGAAGGACCTTTTGACTGCCAAGCTTTACACAGACAAATGAGCGTACCTGAAGAGGATGAACATTGCCGAATTACTGGTATGCATTGCTTTAAGAATGAAAGACCTGCAAACTGCTAGTAAAATTTATAAGAAACCAGGATCTGTCATAAAACAGTAACTGATGTGACACTCATCTATTAAATGCAATTCACACGGACAACATGTTTTAATTTTTTTATATTAAAATGAATTGACTAATTTTATTTGGGTTAGTTTAGATTGTAAAATGTCATGCGGTGTGATTTCCAAAAATCTAAATATTAAAACAAAATGTAGATTTTTTTTCTTCCCTTTAAGCTTAAATGTACAATTTCCCTGCTCATACTCATGCAAATCACATTGGTGGTGTGGCTGCGACATGATAAAAATGGAATGAAACGGATCACTTTTTTAATACATGTGACAAAATTTATGTGCTCTGAACGATAAAAAATTGGGTCAACTTGATGGAAACCTCTCAGTTCAAATATGACAGGTGTTTTATAACAGTAAAGGTCACATATATTACAAATTGCAGTTGTTCACAGAAACCTTTTGATAAACGATTACTTCGGCCACACAAAATGACTTATATTCTTTAAACTTGCTCCTTTCAGGCAATGAATTATTACAGTAGTATGTAGAAAAGGTGTCAGCTCTTACCTGGCTGGCAGGTGTCTGTCCCACGACAGATTCATAGGGTGGTGGCAGCTCAGATGGATATAGAGCCCCGGGGCTGTTAATAGGCACCCCATAAATAGCACTGAAGGGAGAGTGTGGAAATTCCAGATGCAACCCTCTAATGGACAGAGATATTGGTAAAACATGATTATGACACTGCGTCAATGCTTCAACAAATTTGGCTGTGGGGAGCTGCAGAAAATATGAGGCCATTTAGGCACTGTGGAAAATTAAACAATTTCCTCTTCATCTCAGCGAGTTACATATCCCATTCTTTTAATTAACAAACCTCTCTGTCTCATATCGGAGGGGAGGAATCGTTTTTTTTCTTTTTCATGTTTCCTGTGTATTACCACATGATTGTACTGACACTGATTGTGCTTTGAAGCACTCAGTGTGTATGTAGGGCTGCTCTTGCTCTCTATGTATTTACTGCTTTGTTGACACATTAGTGTGGCCGCGGGCTGAACAGCCTCATCAGCACGTTTTTTATGATGAGATGGTGGGCAGAGTGTCTCACAGTGCGAGACAGAGAAATCAATGGTGGATTTACACCAGGCCAGGGACACTGCCGCTCCATAATATGGATTGTCAGAGCGGTTTGCCTTTAGACTTATACAACACGGTGGTGGGTAGGTCTTAATTCCCTTCTTTTTTTTAATTGATGTTTTGCATAATCATTCCATGGGACAATTTAATAAATCTCAGAATCAATTCACAAACGCTCAAACCTCTGTTTCAGAGTGCAGAATTTGCAGCGAAGCAATCTGAGATCCTTCAGATAAGACGTTAAACCGAGGTCTTGACTCTCTGTGGTCATTAAAAATCCCAGGATGTCCTTCGTAAAAGAGTAGGGCATCCTGGCCAAATTTGCCAATTGGCCTCTGTCCATCATGGCCTCCTAATCATCCCCATATACTGATGGTCTCCTCTCCACCAATCAGCTGGTGTGTGGTGAGCGTTCTGGCTTAATATGGCTGCCGTTGCCTCATGCAGGTGGATGCTGCACATTGGTGGTGGTTAAGGAGATTCACCCCTTCCATTTAAAACGCTGAGTGCCGAGAAAAGCACTATATAAATGTAACCAATTTTATTATTTGATGTTTCTCAGGTATTGTGTATATATTAGGTTATTTCAAGTCAGCTGGGACATGAACTTTGTGTCTGTTTATGTGTGGATTTACCTCTGGCCCTCCATTACAGGTGTGCAGGTGTACTCTGGGGGGTAGTATGGAGGAGGGGGGATGGGTGCGATAAACTCGTCAAAGTCCAGCGTCTGGTGTAAGATGGTACCATGAGGGGTCATACAGTCGGCGCTCAGGGCACGTGCCCTGTGTGGCATGAACTGGTGAAAAAGAGAAAGAGTAAAACAGTGAGTTTAAAAAAAAAATATATATATATATATATATATATATATATATATATATATATATATATATATATATATACATTATTGTTCAAATCCTGCTGACCCTAAACCTTATTTTGATTGGTATGTATTTGATGACCATATAATGATGAAATCATTCACCATACAAATTCTGTGGTCTTTGAAGTCCCCGTTATATTTTTCGTTGTTTAGGCAAATCAGGCAAATCATTGTGTCCAAAACAAAGAACACTAAAAGTAGGATGTCAGTTGGGAGAAAATATAAGTAGTTCAGGTCTGCATAATTTGCAAGGTTATGAGTACAGTGAAGATAGTTATAGCCATTTCTCATCCTGCTGAGACCCTTTGGCTAAAGTGTTTCATTTTATGCAATTTAACCCTCTGATGCATGAATTGTTAAAGGAAAAGATGAATTTTACTTCAAAGCAAGGATATAATAATTTCATTTTTTTTTATGTATTTGAGAGAATGACATAATGGTGCATCTCTACTTTCGTCAGCCATGTAGAATGTAGTTTGTCAGAAATAGAAAAACATAATTACAAAAAAAAAATACATTAAGAAGAATGTTATAATTATGAGAGAGCGTCAAAGGTTATCATCCATGGTGACTGTCTGGATGGTTATCGGAATTGTTCAACCACAAAATAATGGTTTAATTACACAAATTAACCATTTACTCTCCAAACAAAGTTTGACTTGGTAACCAAGACATTGGTGATCCTTGACTTCTGTTGTATAGACATTTCTCAAAAGGTCTTGTGTTATGTTTCACTGAACAAAAAAGTTAGAGGGTTGGAGTACATTTCATTTTTGCGTGAACTATCCCTTTAAAATTGCTTTTAAAGTTCTGTCTAGTGTAGTGGGCGTTATGCATACGATGGTGAATCTCTTCTGGTGTTTTAAACAGTTACGAATTTCATTCCACTAATCTGTAATGAATCCGCCGCTTGAAAAGTTCAAATGGGAAGAGTAACTCATTTTGTGCCATTCCTTATGAGTTCAAGGATAGGTTTAGAGCATTTTTATGATGACAATGCACTTTCCTTTAGATGTCATATTAGAATATGTGAAGCCTCATCAATCAGAAGATACTGAAATCATCGCTCTGATCTTAAGTATCATTAAGAGAGGCAGTGACTGTAAATGATAAGCACATGCAGCAGTTTAAGCATCAGAATCTGTACTGATTCAAAACATGGTTCTTAATAACAACCACCCAATGTATGCAGAGATAAAATACAAATCATCAAGTTGTGATGAAATCAGTTAATACAGCTGCAAAGGGAAAAGCTTCACCTCATCCCTGCCCTCGGGCTTCTGTTGTCTTTGTGCATGGACTGTTCAGCTGGTAACAGTGGTGATTTCTCGCTTTGCCAATCTGTGCCTCGAGTCGAAACTAATCCCACAACTGCTCTAGCGATTCACAGAGCCGCAGCCATGCTAATATAAGTCATCTCAATTCATCTCCCTGTGCCCATGCCCCTGCTGCAGCCATCCATGAGGCTGTGCAATTTACTGCAGTGCCCATAAAGCGCACAAAGCCCACTCTTAAAGAATATTAAAACTTTATGTGCCACAAGTTTATTTTCTCTCACATAAAAACAGGCTGACTGAAAAAGACAGGTCCACTAAATGTGAGCGATGACAGATACACAGTTCTCTTCCACTGAGCATTGTAACACCTGGGGTCTCATTCCCGTGTAATCTTATGCTTAAGAAATTAATAGTACAGTACTTTTGAAAATTATGTAGAACCAGATGAGATGAAGACTCCTGCCATAGCATCAATGGTTTTATTTGATTAAGAGAAGAGCTGCATAACGTGAACTCACATAATCTCTATAACATTTTGGTTGCAGAACAAATGTAACAAATGAATAATGGGTGACAAATGACCCTGCGAATGAGTTATTTTTATTATGTCATTGGAACCACAAACTTTGGATTTTTGCATGATGGTGTATCCATGGTGGTACAGTAGGTGTCACCTGCTGTATAATGAAAAAAACTTGAGGCAATGAATTTACTTTAAATAAAGTCAACTAATTTAACAAAATCTAAGGATACCGTCTCATGACCACTGTCGTTCAGCAAAACATGGACAAAAAAAAAAACATTTTGCCCTGATGCGTGGACAAAGGAAGATCCAAAAACCAGCATTCACAGTCGATGGAAAGGAATCTAATGGACTTGGGCAGAAATCATGATCGTGAATGAGCGAATGTATTAAAGTTTTATTAACGTTATGGTGGTATGAAGCCCTTGGGAGTGAAAGCTAATGAGAGAGACCTGCGAAAAACACCGGTGTCTAAGCTTTTATATGCTTATGCTGCAGTCGGCAGCTTCCGTTTTTTGTTTGTTTTTTTGGGGGGGAGATGGGGGTTGTATGTGTGGGGTAACGCAGTGCTGTTTTACATGGGTAAAACAATCATCCTTAATACATTTGACTGTGTCGAAAATTATGTTATAACTTACTTTGCTGTGTGGCTGGAGAGATGGATACTAGAGTATCATATTAATAAAAGCAGAATGACTAAATGACGTTTGCTAAATGACATGCAATTATTTTTTTAAATATATTGTATGATGGAGAAAGCTCTCTGAGGCATGGTAAAAATATTACTCGCGGTGAATCAAGAAAACAAGCGATTCAAACAATAAGACTAAACGTTTTGCGCTGTATGACAAGGATTCGTTTTCTGTTGATAAAGGTATCCAAACAGTTGCCCGTCTGCACTACAAACATTGTTGTTGGTTTAACTTAAAAAAGTATTTTGAGTTTATTGAAATTAAAAAATTTAGTTGACGCAATGAAGGAAATTGGTTTAATACATAGAAACTCAAAATATTATTGTATCTGAACAACATAAAAAAATTGATAAATCATGACAAATAGCACAATTGGGCATGTTTCACTGCGTCATCACAAATAAAACACAATTACCCAATATGCTTCCATAATTTCTTTTAATAATATTTGAATAAAGGTTGTCGATTCTCAAAAATGTGTATTGTATTAACTCAAATTTTTAATGTCAATGAACTCAATTTTAAGGCAACCAGGTAACTTATTTTTTAAATAATATTTTACACTGACTATGAAAATCAAAGGTAACGTGGATATGACATCATTGACAGGTGACACAAGGACACGGTCCATAACACTGGTTAAAATAGCTGATTTCTCTGGATTTAAACATTGTTGGGAACGTTGCGGATAATGTAAGTAAACAGGTCAAAAAATACATATTACACTGTTCTGGTGGTTTTTATTTCTTTTGATTGTTATTAATATAGACTATACACTGTTTTTAATTAAAATATTACATGTTCACTTGTCTTGATTGTCTTGATCTTTTCTCCATGATGTAATGGAAAATGTAATGTGCATTTACACACTCAGAAAGACGCACACACATTGCAGTATGGATCACACTTACCATCTGTAGTAAATCAGTAGAAACCATTTGCATACAGCACACGGCAGTGGCCAGAGCACACACAATGGTGGAGATAACATTCAGTGCACACACGCTGAAAAGCAGCTCCTGGGAGACAGAGAGAAAAATGGAGAGACAGGGATAAGAAGGGAGAGAACAAGAAGGTGATAATCAAAGAGAAAGAGGCAGAAGGATAGAAGGAGAGTGAGAAAAAGAGAAAAAATAAACAAGAGTGGCAATTGTTTTGTTGGAAAAAACCTCAGACTGGCGCAAACATTTATTGTTCTGTTTGTCAGGGTGAGAGAGACTGAGAAAGACGGCAGTCAGGAAAGAACAAATGTGTGGAAGAGAGATAGAGCAGCTATGACATAATGGATAAGAAGGATAATGGTGTCACCAAAGTGAGACTTTTGCATGGCATCATTGTTCTTCAAAAGATAAGCACAAAAAGCTTAACTAAAAGGTGGAATCTGGGAAAGCCCCTTCAGTTCAAAATATCCATTCCTATTCAATGACTTGTAGGAATATTTAATTTGATTTGATTCTGATTCAGTTGATCTGATCAACTACAATGTCCATTTGGCTTCAGCTTTTGATGAAAATATACAAAAACTTGGAACAAAAATATTAATTTTTAAAAAATGAACAAGGCCCAAACTGTGCAGTTTACGGACCAAGCCCCACAGTTCGGCACGCATGTGTTTTCTTGGAACTCAAACGCTGTTATCTGTGTGCACAACCGTACACACCCAAAGCATGCACAAACAGAGAGGTGTGTTTTATACACCAAGCGAACAGCGAATTGTTTCCTCTTTCGCATCTCCATGCGCTTGAGCGGACGTAATTCGATACATACACACAACATTTTCAAAATACCTCAGCAAGTATTCTTGTAAACACAGTCGGTTGTCTTAAGTGAACGGAAACATATGAGAAAGAAACCAGATGTGTATTATTATTTTGGATCTGTGCATTAGGTCTTAAAATGACAGCGATATATGAATACCTGAGCTGTCTAAGATTAATAGGGCTTTTCATACTTGAAATAAATAACCCTGGGTCATTCTAAACCCTGGGTAAACTGAATCCTGGATTATCTTAATCCACATTTCACACAGCATTTATCTGGGGTTAACAATTATTCATGGGTATTTAGAAGCTCTTGTTTCACATTGTACATTCATAAACCCTGGGTTAATGTTCTAATTTGCATTTGTGGTGTCAGTGTCACTGATTGGATAAACGCAATCTGTTTACATAAAAGCTCTATCGTTGCCGACTGTACTATTGATTTTATACTGAATGGATGCGTTGGACTATAAACGTAAGAATGAAACCGTCTGATTTTCACAAAAAAATCGTATTTTCTGTCAGCATTTGACATTTTCCCTATCAAATGCTGGATTTATTCTTTATATACAATGTGCAGTATTTCCATGACTGTCCAAAGCAAATATGTAGGCCAATGCGATTTGATGCCTGTTGCTAAAGTGCCTAGCTTTAACATTCTAACACTATATCGTTATACACTGTACACGTTTGGCATCCCTATGTGAGGTTACTGCTACAAAAGCACTGCTTTCCAAACCTCGGGTAAAAAGCAGTGCTAGCCCGCTTCTAAATTGCAAGTGTGAAACATAAAATGCGGTGTTTAGAATGATGATAACCCAGGGTTAAGCGCAATGTGAAAAGGGCTAAAGTTAATCAAACAACAAAACACAGCTTTAACTAAGATTAATCTATTTTTAATTTAAACAGTGAACACTAGTGTTATTTTTTCAACAGTTTATTTGAAATATTGTTATAATCTATGCTTGCATAGATATAATAACACATTAGCCTACGCAAGAGCGCATAGCCTCTGTAGTCATTGAGAGAAAGAGATTGCTAAAAGAAAAGTCACTTGGACTGGAATTATACCAAACTGGTGGTAGTATCCACAAAATGTTAAGTACATTCAGTATTTACGACAGCTCATCACACACACCTGCTATCAGAGCCCTGTCCGATCTCTCGTTGTGACAAGATGGAATGTATGTGACCCAGTGATGTCCTCAAGGAAAATGCTGAATTCTTAAATGTGCACAAGCCCTTTAAGATGAAAGGAGCCCATCCTAAGAGGACCGGACAGGCCAAACCACTTCTACATGACTGTACAATCATCTAACCTCCAAAAAAGGCCAAGCACAAATGCATGGGTCTGGACAAAAGACATTTGAATGCATATTTTGTAGCTGTTTGGTCCAATTCTAATTGTTTTTCAGTTTTTGATTAAAATATCAATATATAATTTATTTAAAGGGGTCATATAACACCATTTTTATACAAGTTAATATGATTCTTTAGTGTTTAAATAAAAACTGTGTAATAAACTTTAATTAAAAATTCTCATTAGTATTGTACGAAAACACTCATTTTACCTGATCAAAAACAGCTCTGTTTTCATCAAGCCATTTCAGTGCATATAGCTTTAAATGATGAATGACCCCGCCCCTCTGTTCTGAGGAGTGTTGCCATTGACAACAGTAGGGGCAACCTGAGTCTCTGAGGACAGATCATAGACCTTAAAAAAGATCTGTGCAACTGTATCAATTTTAAACGGAGTCAGGACAAGACAACAGCTCCAACGAAATTCGACATTTAAGGCTAAACAGGACGCTTCTGAACGGTTGGTTAATGTAATGTCACTTTGATCTATCTTTATGTACTGGCAGGGTAACGTTAGCGATGAATGTTATGTGTTTACTGATTTATACGTTCATTGACAGATTGATGTTACACCAAATGCCAATAAAAACTTTTTTTTCTGTTAATGTCGGTTTGTCAGTGAACGTTATCTATGCATTGTTATAACTGAAACAACACCTTTTTTTTTTTACAGTAACTGACACCGTTATAAACCATCTACTTATGTAGATGTACTTATTTAAGCTTAGTGTTACCACATCCACGTTAACTTTAAAATCAGCATTTGTACAATAACCATAACGCGTTGTTTATTATAAATATGGGATTATGAATTATATGGAGAACGTCATGCATAGAAAGCATGCCGTAATTTAACGTTACCCTGTAAACTTTAGCTGCATTCATCGTGAAGCGTGCAAGCGTTTCAAACTACACTCCTTCTGGAGAAGCAGCAGGAACAGAAAGAGCTTGTACAGATCTGAATCCAGGAGCAGCTTCTTAGCAAAACCTGCCTTATACACTTAGCCGCTATTCTGCTCCAGTGTCTCTACTTATACAATGGTGGACTACGACAATGACAGCTTGAGCTCATCATGGCGGGTCTTTGTTGAAACGCTGCTTGTCAATCTACAGTCGTGGGAGGGGCATCTGACCGTGTGACGTCACACAGTCGAACGGCTCAATTTGACACAGGGGAAATCGTATAAGGAGATTAAAAAAACAAAAGAGATGGAGTTTTATCATTATAGGATGGTTGTATACAGACACTGCCAACACATGAATGAGCTCTCCTTGAATGAGCTCTCCCTGTTTTCTAGCCTTTATTTTGCAATCCGCAGTCTCACCACATTCAATTCAGACATTAAACTCACACTGGGTAAAATATTATTTTTGTTTTTGTGCTGTAGATTCAGCAGCAGTGGCAAAAGCAGGGATCAAAAAGATCCACCTGTGTACCTATACAACAAGCTAATGTTATTACAGGACTAACTCCAGCATGCAGAACTAGCTAGTGTAGCTGTGTTCTAGCACATCTAACAGAGGTACTAGGTCAGCTCCACCGAGAAACACCTGCTCTTCCCATTTTGAGCAAGGAATGCTAAAACATGTCTCCCTAAAGACAAAAGGAACAAAAAAGAATGATGAAAATACATGCCACCTTACATTCTGAAAAAACATTCATTCAGTCCTTACAACATGGTACAATTGCTTGCGCTCACATAATGTTGATGAGGGTCTAAACCATTAATCTGAGTATTTGCTAGACTAGAAAAAACAGCTTTCAGTAGATATGATAGTACTGACATGTCACTGCCCGTCATTATGTGACAGACCTCAAGATCCTGTAGGAAAATGAGTCTGTCATTATGAAACACACCAGTGATATATAATGGCCAAGGATCCATGCTGCAATATGCCAATGAGTCATAGCATTAATTGTACTGAGGGTTTTATAGCCATTTCAATTGACCTGACTGGCCATGAAAAGACATGAAACCTTCAGACATCAATAATAACATTAAAGTGTATAAATCTCATTTATGTTTCATAATGCCACCTGCAGTAAGTGCTACACATATCACATAAACCATCAATTGTCAAATTAAATTAAAGGGGGGGGGGGGGTGAAATGCTGTTTCATGCATACTGAGCTTTTTACACTGTTAAAGACTTGGATTCCCATCCTAAACGTAGACAAAGTTTCAAACACTAAGTTGGACGTTTGATAGAGTATTTCTGTGTCAAAAATACTCCTTCCGGTTTCTCACAAGTTTCGGAGAGTTTTTTTTGAGTATGGGTCCGCTTGACGTGAACAGAGTGGAAGGTCCTTGTATGGGCCGTACGGCTCTTCTCCCGGTAGGGTGCGCGCGTGTGTGGCTAGAGCGAGAGAGGAAACGCACGCCCAATAACTGCTGTCAAGGTGCAGATCCAGTCGTCTGTGAACACTTCTGTCACGCTGTACCGCGCTCCACTTTACTCCTATGGGTGACATCAAACGACTTTAATGCGCCCGCACAGCAGGGAGGCATTACAGGAAGGCAGCGCTGCATTTGAACCGATTTGAACGCAGAAATGACGAGAAGCGTCACAACATCACGCTTCAGTCGTGGTGCAATAGTGGATCTCCACGGTCTCTGCTGTCACAGGACTTCACGAAATCAACAAGAAATGTGTTTTTGACGGAGCGGTCCCAGCGATAAAGGTTCACGGTTGTGCTTTGGAAGCAGGCGGTGAATAAAACTGCTTCAAATGTCTAACTTATGTTGATAGCTATCGTCGTGTAAGTAAGCATCAGTAAAGAACACGATCGTGTATAGTTAATTTATCAATGGAGCATGCGATGTATGGTGTGTGTTTATACATTTGTTCAGCTGACTAATATGTCAGTTTGTTTATTGTAAAACCACCCAAACATAAAGCTAGGCTAGGGGACGTTCTCACAAAGTGTGCTTCTTCATTCAAATGCGCTAACATTACTCCATTGTTTTTTTTATACACTATCTGACGTGCAAAACTGTTTTGCTTGCTACTGCTAAGGTTTAGTCGCATACAATAGTCCATAAACCAAATCATGTCCTCGTGATTTCTCCTCAGTCGCAAACTGCGAGTAAACACACACAAATGTTGACAGGCCACTAAATAATAAAGTACATACCACAGAGACGGACGTCCTGCTGCTGCTGTTTCTCCTGTTCAATTTATTTCAGCCTCCGGATCTGGATCATAAATGTATTAGTTGAATCTGATTAATGGTTTATTAGAGTAACGTTTTCTTTTCCACGCATGACAATGTCAGCTTTCAGAAGCTCTCATGCAGTAGATCCGCGCTCGTCATTCTTTAGCTCCGCCCACACGATACGCCTCCGGGCGCTCGGTTTTTCCGGAAAGACTCGGTACAGCCTATATTTCTTTTATAAATATAATAAAACTAAAGACTTTTCGGAGATATGAAGGATGCAATACTACTCTATAGGTACTCAAGATTGACTGAAACTGAGTGTTTCACCCCCCCTTTAAGGGTTTTTCTCAATTGTTGTGTGTGATACTTTTATGTTACAGCAATGTTTGAAGATGTCTAAAAGTGTCTGAAATAAAGATGAAATAAAGTAAAATAAAACCTAAATATTAGATGAAAACCTAAACTAAAAAAAAAATCACCAAAAAAAAAATTTGAAGTTGAAGCACCAAAAATAAAGCTACAATAAAAATATTTAGAAAAAACACAAAACATAATACAAATGAAGAAAGCACATAAAATGTCTAAACCTTAAACTAAAACTGAACATTTAAAAATAAAAGCCAACTCAAAATATGAACAAATAATATTTAAAAAGTATTTAAACTAGTATTTTATGATGGCATAAACACACAAAGCCTTGCAAATACAATTCTGTATAGAGAAAGCAGACACTGTGTTTTTGTATGTAAGTTTGAATGATGAAAACATGTAAAGAAGTTTTCTGTCATATAATATCTCTGTAATGATTATACAGGATTTCACACAAGGTTTCATGTGGCAGGTTTACAAGCATTTATAAGCAATTGCTTACAGGCAAGTGTTGATGTTGTCTTGATTTTATAAAGAGTGGCGAATGCTTTGTACAAGCAAATTTGTGGAAGCCTCCCGTTTTCAAAAGCTGCCAAAAGCCCGGACATCGTGGCTAGCATGAGTGAATCGCTTAGACACTGGAAAAGAAACCAGCGGCGAACGCTAATTGAAGATGCATAACTAATGATGACTGAGTCTCATCTGCATATTAGAGAGAAATCCACAGTGCAACGTGTCCAATAAAGCAGACGTTTTTGGAAATAGCATGTAATTCTTGCTCTGCTAAATGGTTCAAATACTCTCTAAAAGTCAACCGAAAAAGTGTTTGAAAATGGAGAAATCCCTGGAGGAACGCAGCAAATGTGCATGGGAGCAGAGCCAAAAAATATTTCTTCAGGCTAAAAGTGTGATATTTTATAAATGTATTCCTCAAAAAAATATAATGCAAACATTCTTGGTGCTCAAAACAACATTCAAAGAAAAATAGCAGAACAACAGTACAAATCAAAACCATTATTGTTTAAAATATCTCTTTCTCTGTATATCCTATAAGAATAGCACAAAAAACAACACATCAGAAATTGTGATGCGAGTTATGTTAAATTGAGTAAATAACACTTCGTAAACACTGAAACTCATCAATTTACATCTAAGGTGACTTACAGCGGCATTCCTGCAGGGACAATATCCTTGGAGTGACTTTGGGTTAAGTGGTTGCCCACAAGTATAATGGTGCCAGAAAAGATTGAGGTCTCATGATCTCTCGTAGTTCTACACTATCCATCACTGGGTCTGGATTTGCACATTTCTACTACAAATGCAAACTGTCATTTTTCTATCATACAAATGCATAACTTCATTATACACAGTATACATTACCGTTAATTTTCACAATATACCTGTTTTTACTGTATGTGTGAGCAAATAAATGTATAGCCACAGTGAACATAAGAGACTTCTATTAAACATATTAAAAATGTCTTACAATTTTTGAACGGTAGTGTATGTACAGGACAGTCCCTAGAGTTACTTTAGCGATTAGCATATGGCTTTGTATCAGTAGAAACCCTGGAGTATATTCAAATGATCAATCAAAGTATTGAGGCAATCAAAAAGTATTTTGGTATCATACAGAAAAAAAAATGCATTACTTGAATATCAAATCGATAGAAGAGGCTATTAAAGAATATAATGAAAAGTAGCTGGCTATTTTGACAATGTTCTGAAATTCAAACACCACATATTCTCTAATTTACTTTGTAAACAGATATGGATAACAGGATATGACAAACACCTATACATGTACACAACTCTCTCTCTCTCTCTCTCACACACACACACACACACACACACACACACACACACACACACACACACAAGTACACGGACACGCACACAGACACACACACACACACACACACATTCACACATTCACACATTCACACATTCACACACACACACACACACGCACACGCACACAGACACGCACATGTTCGCACACACAAACAAACAAACACGAACACAAACACAAACTACAATACCTTCAGTCGGAGGCGTATGGTGTTGCAGTCCCTCAGCGGGTTGAGTTTAAGCGTATCTCCCAGATTATTACAGGTGGATTTTAGGTGCTCAAGCTCACAGCAGACACACACACCATCACTGTCAAATTTGATCTGAGGAAGGACAGAAATAAACTGGTTTCAGTTTCATGCAAGTCAAATGATTGTTTCCGGATAACAATAAAACTTGACAATAAAACTGTTATGTTGTGGCTGCTCAAAATGGAAACACAAACATGTAAATGTGGCAGGCCAGGGACAACTGTGACACACAAAATTTCTTCATAAGTTACAGCGATGAGACTTGTTTAGCACACTTGTTTCTCTGTCTGTCTGAAATAAGCAGGATCATATTTTCATATTACCCCTTAAGAAATGTAACAAAACTGATTTTCAGTAACTTCCAAAAAAATCAGCTGTTTCTGCATTTGAATTTAAACTTGTTAATTAAAAGTTACCACGGATGATGACATATTAATAATGTAGCTGGCAGCTAGCAGACAAGGTCATATTTATAAAACATGTATAATTCAATTCCCTTTCAATGCAAATATATTCATATATTACTTTTACCACTTTTTTTGTAAAATGATTTCCACTGTCTCATACATAAAATGTATCTGCATAGTTGTGGAAGCTTACTATATTGAAAAATAAAGAAAAATGAAAGTCTCCCACACTGAAACATGTATAGACTTCCAATATTATTGAGCCTAACAGATTTAGCCTAATTATACATGTTTGTTAAGAAATATCTAAATAATTCCAATACTTGGTGTACCAGCATTATAAATGCTTTTTGTGTTACACTGAAATAAAGTCGCCATTTGACCCATATTGCACAAAAGCGATGTGTGAACTTTCCAAGCAGGGGTTAATTGAATCGTGAAAACAACTTCATTAATATTTCAGTCATGGCAGGATCAAGTCTCTGAGGAGGCGAGTGTTCAGTAGGCAGAGAGGAGATGCTTAATCCAACATGTTAATCCCTAAATCAAGTCGAGTAGAGACTGATGGAGACAGAACTCTGTCTTTAGCCTGGTGTGAACCGGTAGACAAAGGCAAGGATATACCTGACCTGCTTCATCACAACAGCACAAGATGCAGACTGCCACTGAGTTCTCAATGCCATGTTTCCATGACAATAGGTGATTACGACAGTGTTTTGTTTCTGTTCAATTATGGAGAATTACTGGAAGATTATGAAGGTCCTGTTTAATGAGCGGACAATGTAAAGATCAGCATGTCATAAGTTCTTATTCATTTTTTAAATTAGTATCTTGTGAGAAAAAAAAATCTCTACTGCTGATTTAGCGAAGCTTCAAATGTTTGGTATCGCTTCATGCTTGCTGAAATGTATTTTTAATGTAATAATAAAAAACTAAAATAAACCTGGATAGGATCCAACTAATTTCACAAACCATAGAATGGCACAATATAAGCTTCTTTTGATTGCTAGGAGAAAAAGTATTATAATTTATATTTGATTATATGAATGTATGATTGCATATCAACCTTCACAGTATAAAAAAAAGAAAAAAAGATTGAAATCGCCTGAATATTTCATCTGTATGACAAGTTCAATCTATTGAACTCATGACACATGATGTGTGTGCTCAACCCTTTGTAAGATGAATCATTAAAGCATTTTCAGGTACCGTTTCAAAGAGCCATCACCTCTTTCTTTGTGCATTCATCTAAAAACAACTGATCATTATTTATAAAGAAAGTTTCACTTCACCATCAACGTGTGCTCCTATACTGAGAGCCCACCATCAGACTTCAGTTTCTATTTACCACTGAACTGAATGGACGCTATTGTTGAATTACTTAATTAAAAATGATGGAATAGCTTTGCCATTCAAGTCCATTTTCATGTTTTAACGAATATAAACATATACTGCGTTAAAAATGACCTCCCCAAATGTATGTTAAAGCAAAAGCTTGAGTTCAAAAATGAAACCCACAAACATAACAGATCACTGATACTGGAAAGAAGCTAAAATGAATTCAAAGCCTACACTCATAACCTGAAAACCAGTCATGCATTTAATTGTGTTTGAAACAAACAAATGAGAATTACCTGCTAATTAATGTACGCAGAGATATGGATGTGGAATAATTAACAACTATAAGATCTTCCACTAAACTCTAGCAATTGTTTCAAATGCAATGGATTTAGTGCTACATTAAATAAATTCCTAATACATTAATTTGCCACTAATTCTGAATACTACTACTCAACTGATCATAGTTATTTATTGCTCCCACACCAGGCGGATAAATGGCCTTAGAGCTGGAGAGATGGGTGTCCAGTTTTGGATAACAGAAATGGGGGAAGCCGTGCTGAGCTGTTATGCCGTGCTGGGCCAGCAATGGACCCACTGTAGAGCTGATACATCAACCTCAATAGAAATCACAGCAAAGACTGACTGCTCTATTAATCTCCTTTATAAGCCTTCATTCAAAGAGCACAATGGGCAGCACACAAACATACTGTGGCATTCATTGAGGATATCCTACAGTATCAAAAACAACAATTTAGAGCTATTATGATTTGCCACAATAGAATAAAAGAATGAATTCGTTTTTATTTTATTTTAAATGCTATATCTCTAGTCTAGCTTTAGCACTTCAATTTATAGCTTTCATACTGAAAATTCACAGTTAAACTGTACCGCTGTAACAACACAGATTAAAATAAATATTCATTATGTATTCTCAAATTCAAACAACGCCTCAAGAATTCGTTCCTCTCTAGCAAAGGCAAAGTGATCTCATGACAGGACATTCGGCACAAGCATGGCTAATGTACGTGAATTGACTTCCACTATGAAGGCTCACCCAGTCCTATTCACTCATCCGCTGCACTTTCACTCACAGTGAGAGAATCTCCCCCCAGACAATTGATGATTATGATTTTTTTTTTGCTAGAAAAACCCTGTGAGCTTCAGCAGCCGATCAGGAACCCATTTTAATGAGGACAAAGGTGCTGGGTGTTAATATTTATTTCTGCACCAACAGAATATTACAGGCATAAAAAAATGGGTCCCGGCAGACACACTCATTTTCTCTGCCTTAGCGACTGGATGTCGAGCTAATTTCACTGAAATCTTGACAAGGTCATCGTGTTAATGAATGATGCTCTTGGGAGCTATACTTGCTCAATGGATTGATTCTTTAATGACAGGCTAGTTTTGAGAGGATGATAAAATACAAAGGTTTAGGACTAAGCTATTTTCAGTTTGGACATACTAATCTATTTAAGGTTTCCTTTTCAACAAAGAAGTGATTTCAGGCATGCGTTTGAGGACATGGCTTTCTCACCAGCTGACAGTCCTCCAGAGAGTTGACCAACTGGGCATTCTGACAGGAAAGGATGGCTCCTGCGAGGTTCAGCATCACACACACAGCAGACAACAGCATGAAGAAAGTTATCTGCGGAGAAAGAAAGGGAACAGACTGTCAGTTTCAGAGGTTATCGTGGTATATTAAGACTCCTAATGAACAAAAAACAGTAGGATGCCATTTTTCACCTCATTAAACAAACTTTGCAGAAGGATTCCACATACAGGGTTCCCAGATATTTTAGCTAACGAAAGGCCATGACCTTTCCAGATATTTATAAAATATGCGCACAATCATTCTCATGCTTAACAATCATATGCTGCATTAAAAAAAATCCTATATAAACAAACTGTTTCCATTTCACTATTTCTGAAAATAAAAAATGTATCAATGTGATGGCAAAGCTGAATTTTCTTCATCATAACTCCAGTCTTCAGAAATCATTCTGATATGCTGCTCAAAAAACATTTCTCATATATCCATGTTAAAAACAGTTTTAGCATTTCAATTAATAATGAAATGGATTCTAATCTAAAGTGTGACCATACGTTTTTTTCAGGATTCTTTGATGAATATAAAGTTTAAAAGAACAGCATTTAGTTAATATAAATAAATATAAAACTCAAAACATGTATATCGTGAAAGTCAAATAATAATAATAACTAAATTTGATTTTGATAGAGTATATAGAGAAGACATTTTTTTCTACTTCAACTTCACAATTTCCTGATATTTCCTAGTTTTCTGTGACCACGGGATCCTTGAAAATTGGTGCAGGATCTCTCCCTCTCTCTGATTTCTAATCTGGCTATCTAGTTTATTTGCAAGACAATTTGCAAAGTCTAATCATTGCCAGAGTTTGTTTAGTTTATCAGACCAAAAATAAACCAATTGCGGTTTATGGGACTTGATGTAAGAGCGCGAAAGATCGAACTATTCATCCATGGGGAAAGCAGAAGGAACAGATGTGACTAATAATTAAAGCACTCAATAATCAATGACTTCAACCAAAACAATTAACGTTGATCTCACCATCTGAGCCCTGACTCATTACTGTGAGAGATGGCCCCTAACAGCTCACATGAATAAATGAATAACACAAGTGCACTTCGGAGCATTGGGCTATTTTTCTCTAGGCGTTGATATACTACCTCTCCCACAATTCCTCAGTAGGCCATGCTGATACACGGCCAGTGACATATGGTCAGCTAGAGAAACCAATCTTTGCGTAATTCCCCCGCCCCACATCCTATCAATGCGGCCCCCGTGCAGCTTGATAGATATCAAGCGTGGTCATTTTTCCTCTTTTTGCACCACTGGCAGAACCGCAACTCCTGGTTCCTCTCCCCCACTCTCCATTAAAAACAATTCTCTTTATTTCTCAGCTGACACTTCTGGGATTTCAGTCCTGAATGATGAAATACGTTGGACATTCTGGCTGCTTTAAATCACAGTTTGTGTGTGGGAGAACATCAGGTCCAGCCCGGGCAGATTACTGGCTAGGACACTGAGCCGTATATCAGCACCGGCCTTACCTCCACAACATGATGATTTACTAATGAGGGCCTCTACCTGACGGGACATTAACCTTGCAATATCAGACATGTCAGCGGCGAGAGAAAGAGACAGAAAGAGAGTGAGCGGAGTTGAAAGTGAAAGTTAGACCACATTTCAACACTATCACATAGATGCAGATTAACGCTTACAATATGCGGCAAGCCAATGTGAGGGATGCAGGAAGATGGTAATGTGATAAGTGTTTTTCAGGCTACCAGAAAACTGGAAGATTAAGAGGCTGATGCACGAGGAGGTTCACAAGCGTCCCGGGGCTGTGAGGGTCCTTGGCTCAGGCGCACAGGAAACCTCACGCTTGATTTCCTCCACACTTAATAAAGTGCAGACATTGTAGAGATGACAATGGTGATCCATTGCAGCTGAATGACTGAACTAGGTTGTGTTCTGTCTTGTGTAGACCAAAGGACGCGGAAAGGTTACGAGCATAGGCAGGATGGGAGTGTACTCTTTCACTCAGCATTTGTTGTTGCTTGCCGTGGGAAAGACAGTGACTTTTCAGATTTTCATAATTAATCACTGACAACAACAATCATGTCAGAATGTTTTTCTTGTGCAAGATGACAAATATGAAGCCAAACCTGAGCTTCAGGTAGGAAGATGACATCTCCGTCACTTTAGAGAGAGAAAACACATTACAGCCCAAATGATGGCTGAGGACCAGGCTAAAATACAGGCAATAATGAGACTGATTTTGTAAAGGAAAAATTGAAAAGATGTTATTCAAAACACGAGTGATAAGGGAAAGCTTAATGGGCCACTCTTTAGCCATCCTTTCAATGTAAGCTGAGCGTAGCCAATGAAATACACCATTCCTGTCTATCTCTAATTTACTCTGCTGGTAGCACAGAGGAGGAAAAATGGTTCTTTCAGCAAATGCTTTGTAGTTTGCAGTGAGCAATATCAAAAGACAAATTCAGTTGCTCTGCTTTAAATCTACTACTGTGACTCAAATTCAATCTTTAACTTTAATTGCAGCATGCCGTCTTCTCAAACTGGTTCACAGGCATTCTTCAGGTTGCCTGGGTTTTTGTATTATCAGTATTAACAGTTTAAATATAATATCTGAAGTCATTTTGCTTTCAGTAATGCACAACTATTTTTGCAGCATTTATTAATCTATGTTAATGTTAAAGGGGTCATATAATGGTACATGCACTTTTACAAGTTGATTATACAGCAATGTGTGTTGGTAGTGACTGTCCACAACCATCCTATAATGATAAAAATCCATCAAGTGTTTTTTTTTAAATCTCCTTATATATTTTCACCTGTCTGAAATCAAGCTGTTCGATGTGTGACGTCACACGATCGGACACCCCTTCCACGACTGTTGATTGACAGCAGCGTTTCATCTCAGACCTGCCGTGAGCGAGCTCAAGCTGTTGTCCACCATTGTGGATAAGCTGGAGCAGAATGGCGTCTAAGCGATTGTGGTGTTCTGTTCTTGGGTGTAATAATGAACAGAGCAGTCATTTTGATGTTGATATATCTGATATATCGAATTGATACAGCTGAACTTGCACAGATGTGTTCTGAGAGACTCGCGTTGTCAAACTTTCTCCTGTTGTCTAAGCAACGCTTCACACTCAAAGCCCCCACAGAACAGAGGGGCGGGGTGAGCAAAGCTAATTAGCATAAAATGCACATGCACAGAAACAGCTTGCTGAAAACAGCTGCTTTTCACCAGGTTAAATGAGTGATTTCTTAGAATACTAAATAGAATTTTTAATTAAAGTATATTAAAACGTTTTACAGCATTATATGACCTCTTTAAATTCAATGAATCTTACTGACCCTAATTTTTTTAACGGTAGTGTTTTGCAATATATATTTTGAATTTAAATACATTTAATTCAGCAATGATGCACCGAACTGATCAAAATTGCCAGCGAAGACATTCCTAATGATAAAAAAAGATTTCAATAAATGGTGTTCTTTTGAACCTTCTATTCATCAAATAATTTTTGAAAAACGTATCATGGTTTACATAAAAACAGTAAGCAGCAAAACTGTTTTCTACTTTGAAAATAATAAGAAATATCATATTAGTATGATTTTTGGAGGATCATGCGACACTGAAGACTGGAGTAATGATGGTGACAAAATTCAGCTTTGTCAAAGAAATACATTACATTTTAAGGTATTTTAGATAAAAATGGAAAACATAAATTCCAAAATTTCACAATACTACGGTTTTACGGTATTTTTGATCAAATAAATGAAGCCTTGATAAGATACTTTCAAAAAAGATATATTATTGACCCCAAACATTTATATAACTTAAAAAAAGTACAAACTATATTTAATATTTTATATATAATATAAAATACTAGCAATACTATCAAACAAAAATAAATATTAAAAAAAAAAAAAATGCATTAATATAACAATGTTATAAAGTAACATTAACCCAGATAAATGCTATAAAAACAGTTGGTCACTATTTGGTAATAAGACTCAAAGCAAACTAAACCGTATAGGCAGAGATATACATTTTTTTTGACAGGAATGAAACCAAGGCTGTGAGGGATGTACAGTGAAGTACGATATGTGCAATGGATTCAGTGAGTTGTTTAACAACATACTAATTGTTGAGTTGACGAAACATCTTCCAAAATACTTTTATTAGACAAAAACAGTTTTGAAAGTGCATGCCATTTAAAAGTCCATCCCTCACGACTGATTTTCAGCTGTGTAAAATTCAAAAAAAGTTCTACTGTAAAGTGATACCATTAAAGCTATATTATAAATGTCATGACAGGGGTCTCTCCTCAACCACCACCAAATTGATGCATCATTCAATAATCTAAATAAGCATGATTCGTGTTAGTTGTCTCAGTCTGCATGGCTAAAATCTCCTTTAGGAGGGTTGACTCCTGGGAGCCCAGGCCCTGACGGACTAATTACTCCGCCTGGCTCTATGCTACTGTTTTCTAATTACCGCGTGGGATCACATATCACTGTTTAACAGGTTCTCATTAATTACAGCCCATCTGCCACCTGCATGCCAAGCAGTACAATGAGTCGCCTGGCACATGCCACTCACCGACGCCAGCGTTGAGCGTAAACGGTCTTAGCCATGAAACAATTCACACCTGTCAATGATATTGGTATTTAAGTTTGACATTAATGGCTGAAAGGATCTGATAAAGAAGGGAGGATGTCTAGCGATGTGAACTACTCTACTGGAAAGACCACAGCAAGAAAATGAGACACATGTAATTTAAAGGTTTTAAATAAAATAAATCCGGATCCAGGACAAGGACAAGGACAAGGACAAGGACCAGGACCAGGAGCAAGAAAGTGGGCTGAATAACAGCAGATATTTTTGTGAATGTTCTTTGACCACCTGGTGGAGATGCAAACACATGGACAATTGTGCTCACTGTGACAAAAGAACCACCAACCGTCCAATCAACACCACCCGCCCCTCATATCAGCAGCTTCTGAGCCAGAGAAATATAGTCTGAACAAGAAGAGGGGCATTAAAGCTGAATATCACTGGCAGATTGTGATGCGATACAGCCGGTGCTTATTATAGTTTGTCATCGGAACTATCAGTTCACTGTTGTGTATCCAGGGAGACTTTTTAATTACATAAATAGGACAACTACTGTTTTATATGGCTTTTATGCTCCATTGTATTTATACACAATTTAGAGGCTGCAAAATTTAGAGTGCCACAAATGAACGTACAGTATCAAACAGTCATTATGGTCTGTTCTAATGCACAGAAGCAGTGTTTTCTCTTTTGCATGTGCCCATTTTTCAATACTTTGACTACCATACGTTTTTTCTTAAAACAACATGCATATATACTTTGCATTCGTGGCGAAACCACACTCCCTATTATATTTGTACTTAGCCAATTTAACAACATGATATTTCTCCCCAGGGGAAACTGGACCATATACACCTTATTAAAAGATTTTGGTAAAACTTTAGTATGAGGAACACATATTCACTATTAATAATGACTTTTGCCTCAATAAACTCCTAATTTACTGCTTATTAATAGTTAGTAAGGTAGTTTTTGTAGCATTTAAGTTTAGGTATTGGGTAGGATTAAGGGATGTAGAATAAGGTTATGCAGAATAAGGCATTAATATGTGCTTTATAAGTACTAATAAACAGCCAATATCATAGTAATACGCATGCTAATAAGCAACTGTAATAGGTAATAACTGAACCTTAAAATAAAGTGTTACCAAAATTTTAAACAGCAAAATGTATCATGGCATTAAAAAAAAAAAAAATCCAAACACAATAAGCTTTACCATTCAAACCCAAATTTACACACATGGAATAGAGGCAGGTTCCTACCAAACTAACGGTTTACTGAACAATTCCTACCAAAATTTCAAAAAAGTTTAAAACGTGACTGATTGTAATTATAAAATGTAATATAAGTGCAAAATTAGTATACTGTATTTACATTTACATAATAAATGAACAGTTAAAAGCTTGTTTAAGCCTGATGCGTTCATTCTGACATAAACCACTGCAGACTGTGTGCACCGAAAATTCCTTTTAAACACATATAAATTTGTATTATATTTGATAAATATACCTGTATTCAGTGTACTATTTGGACATGAACAGTTGATCAGAGATTTTGTTTGGTTATGTTACATAGATGAGTGAGTACGGTGTAATTGCGTACTGTGTAAATGAGGAAATTAGTAAAATGTTGTTTGTGTTCCAAACCGAAGCCTCTGTTTTGTCAGTGTTGTTTTTTTATGATTTCTTTGTTGTATCATGACATCAAGAGGGAAGCCAAATCAAAGCAGCTTACTGGAAGAACATGGTTTCTTTCAATGGAAATGTTAACAAAATTATCATTCACACATAAATAACCTAGTAAAATGCTATAAAGGGATAAAATCAAGCTCAAATTAAGGGTTTTGACCAGCAAATGACATATATAACAGTCACATCTTGAGGCAGTCAGTGGATCACAATATGTTTTCAACAGCATACAGGATAAAAAGTTTATTGTGGCGCTCTGTTTTCTTGTTGTTATCACATGATCAATATGCATGATACAAAAGATGAAGCACTATGCACAGGATATTTAAAACAGTATATTTGCTTCAACTACAGCAAAGACTATTCTCCGCTCTTCAAATACAAAAAATGTTAGCCTTTATAGACAGCGTTTCTTGAGTAAAGTAAAATGCTGTACTTAAACATCCTTTCTTGCATTGCAAACAAGCATAGAATGAGATTGCACAGCACATTCTAAATGGAGGCAGTGGAGTTATGTGGTTTGACTAAAATTTTGAGGAGGCAATGGAGTTACGAGGTTTAGTAACAACATTACAATATTAAATGCTTTTTATTGGCTAAATATTTGTAAAAATGTAGCATTGATTTTATGAAACAAAATTCACAAAATATAGAGATAGGGTTTCGGCCTGACAGTGCGATGATTTGTAGCATTTATTTTTGTCATAATCTATCTAAACAGTGCTTGCAAAACACCGGCCTAACTTGTTACTGCAAAACTAACATCACTAGCTAGTTAGTTAGGAAAATTCTGGAGCAGGGACATTAGCAAAAAGGAAACCCTCCATCACTGACTTCAAAGATCTCCAAACAAAGCCCCAAGAGACACATTCCTAAACAAAATCCACATGCTCCACCAAACTGTAAACACACTGGGTGCTTAGCTATCTTTTGCCCCCCTGACTCAATTTATCAATGTCAAATACCTTAGAAAGAAAAAAATATCACCCCAATCAATCTGTAGACAGGGTGATGACTCACACTAAGCAGATCTGTGTCTCTGTTTGATAAACAGAGATGTTGGGCAGGTCTCAGACCCCGTCACTGCTTTCAGCTCAGTCTAATGTCGACTACTAATTGCCCTGCTGATGGAGAGTTACCTTTCATCGTGCCAATCGTCTGTCTTTTCCCATCCAGCTCCTCATTACACTCATTAGCTACACTGTTAAAAAAAATTGGTGAAATTTATGGTAAAAAAAAACAAAAACTTGCAGCTGTGGTTGCCAGAAATGTATCGTTTTACAGTACAAAAAAAACATATTTCATTAACTGATATGTTAACTCTTTGCTAGTCACTGCCAGCATTTTTGATGATTTTCACAAAATGTTCATGGCCCCCAGGTAATTTTGTTGTACGAGTATTTAAACATGCAATATATCAAAAGAAAGAACACAGATCTGCTTTAAAACTGTTTTATTCTAGCTTAAAGGCCCATTCACACCAAGAACGATAACTTTAAAGATAACTATATTAGTGTTCACACCAGTGGATTATATCAGTCTGTTCATTCTAAGCACGTGCTTGTCTGCCGCTTAAAAGGGTTAGTTCATCCAAAAATGAAATTACTCATGAATTACATACCTTAATGTCGTTCGACACCCGTTCATCTTTGGAACACAAATGAAGATATTTTTGTTGAAATCCGATGGCTCAGAAAGGCTTTCATTGACACCGATGTCATTTCCTCTCTCAAGACCCATAAAAGGCACTAAAGACATTTTAATAGGCCTATCTCACTACAGTGATTCTACAATAATTGTATGAAGTGATAAGAATAGTTTTTGTGTGCAAAAAAAAACAAAATAACGACTTTTGTCTTTTAAGTGACTTATATAGTGATATGGTGACTTATATAGTGATGGGCCGATTTCAAAACAAAGTTTCAAACCGTTATGAATCAGTGTATTGATTCATGATTCGGATTAGTTTTTTTGCGCACAAAAACTATTCTCGTCGCTTCATAAAATGATTGTAGAACCAGTGTAGTGAGATGGACTTTTTAACAACATCTTTAGTATCTCTTAAGAGAGGAAATGACATTGATGTCAATGAAGGCCTTTCTGAGAAAAAAAACCTTGAAAGATAAATCGTTCTGAAAGTGTTGTGCCATTATCATTACTTTATGAGAAAACATTTTGGAGAAAAAACGCTTACATATTAGGGCTGTCAAAATTAACGTGTTATTAACGCGTTAACGCAAATTCATTTTAATGGCACTCATTTTATTAACGTGTTTAACGCAGTATGCATTTTCTGTTTGATCCGTGGCCCATAGTTGGAGAAATTGAGATCAGCCATTGACTTAAAGGTTGCAGCAGCAAACATTAATAGGGAAAGAAAAGGGTTAACAATAACATTACTGTGCAACAAGTGCAGTTATAGCCTACATAAGCTACCATATTTTCTGCTTAACTTTTATTAGACTCCAGGTCGAAAGAAAAGTGTGTTTTTACACTGAGCACATTTTCTGCAGTCTGAAGCTCACTCTCGCTCATATCCGAGCTAAATCATTAACACCATTTAAGGTATACAGTACATGTGGTTTATTAAACTAAATACATTACAATCGGCTAAAACGAATATGCAGGTTACTTTTCTGAACGAGTGCTCCCGTGTTTCTCTCACTGTTCAAGGAACACATATACAAAATACCGGTATTTCAATAGGGAAGGGGAGGCGCATCGCTTAAACGGTACACTACGTATATTCCTACTCGAGGAATATGGACCTCCACCAGGTATGGTGTGGTACTGGTGCACTCACAGGTCTGCATTACAGCTTTCACATTACCAGTTTTTCATACAAACTGTGCCCTGTTATGAACTAAACTGCAAGTGTAAAAACTCTATTTATATTCTTAAAATGCAATAAATCACTGCTTATTCTGAATTTTTAAGCTTAGGCTTAAGAGACATGAATCTGTGACCTTTGATACATGTCTAGTCTTCATGCTGAGTGTGTGATAATAAATGCATATTTGCATAAAGCATGCATATTTGTCCATACCCATGTTGATTACAGTATTAAAAACTTGAAACATATTAAAGCAGCACTAGGTAACTTTTCAACCTTCATAATATATTTTTTAAGACTCTTGTGATGATAAATCGACTTACAATAGGTTGAATGACACGTCTGCCATAGCCTGATGGGGTCTGTATCGTTTTTAATCGTACTAAACTTCGGGTTTTGGGTAGTAACCCGAGAACAAAAAGAACTACAAAATTCGACTGCTTTATGGCATATACGTCACTTCCACCAACACCCACACTTCCTTAAATTCAGACGTGCGAGCCCAACTTTGTTCGTCGGATAATATAGTCATGTCCGAAGCAGCAGAGACAAATAAGAAAGAAAATGTTTTGTTGGAGGAAAGCAATAAGAGGAAATGAAAAAATGATGGGATTAAAGGCAGGACGAGGATCAACATGTGACCAGCGTTTGCTCGTCGGCGTGAGCTGAAGGAGGCGTGCCCGACCGATGCTGTCATGCTTGTTATAGTGATTACCTACCACTCAAACATTGAACTGAAGTATCATATAGATTCTGTAAAACGGTAACCAATAGACTACTATAATGACACTGACTTGTAAACGTGAGCATCGTGATTATTTGGCGTTTGAAAAAAATAAAACCCATGAAATTATATTCATATGACATGCTGAAACATATGCCACTGACTGTAACGTTACCTGGGATGAAGACATTTCACACGTGCCGCCAGAAGAACACCTGCAGGTGAACTCTTGCAGTGTTCAGGTTAACTGTTAGTGCTGCACCAACCCGCGGCGCCACTTTTATGAAGTCATTTGGCGCGCACCGCACCACTGTATATATTTTTACAACCCGCCCCGCACCCGCGACCATTAAATATACATACGGGGTCCGCGGGTTATGAGACGACCCACGCATTACTAGTTCAGGGCTATCAGGGTTGTCATGTCAACAAATGCACGCGCGATGGCATCCCCCGTTGTAGGATGACAGCGCTTACGACAGTAGTTGAGGACATTATTTTTTCCAAACTGTAGGGGGACCCCGAGAGCAAAAGTAGCCAAGTGCTGCTTTAATATAAGGTATATTTAGAACTGATAAAAATATACAATTAAATTGTGATTAATCACAAGTCAACTCATGACAATATGCGATTAATCACAATGAAATATTTTAATTGCTTGACAGCCCTATTACATATGCTATCAATTGTATCTGCTTCTTTTTGACCTGTATTTTGATCCAGAAATTCTGTACTCTTTTAGAAGATATGTCATAACTTTCACATGCCTGTCCTGTCTTGTGTGGACATGTGGGTTTTGTTATGTTGAGCATGTGCTGTCATTGTCTGATCCCTCCCCCTTGTTATCTGATTAGTGTTTGATTTCTCCCACCTGTTCCCTCTTGATTTCTTCCCTTGGTCGGATCGTTCTGTTACATAAACACAAAGGAAAAACTGGTGCAAGGATTCAAGTGCAAAAGGAGTGATTTATTAACCAAAAGAAACAAATACAAAACAAAGCAAAGAGAAAACAAAAACCATGAGGGGGCAAAATACATAATCAAAACATAAACTCAAAAACATACCAACTGGGAAATCACGGTGAACCAGGAGACCTAGACATAACAACGATCCGACAAACACAAGGAGCTTATAAAGGGAAGAAATCAAGAGGGAACAGGTGGGAGAAATCAAACACTAATCAGATAACAAGAGGGAAGGATCAGACATTGACAGCACATGCTCAACATAACAAAACCCACATGTGCACACAAGACAGGACAGGCATGTGACAATAATGCCCCGAACCGTATAACAGCTGGGAAGCGTTGTCTCATAAATTACGGAAATTTACATTAATGGTGGGGAAAGAGTTAATATACCAACCTACTTAAATGTTCAGCCAATAAAAAGTTTTTACAGTTGCATTTTTTTACAATCTTTAACCACAATAAATGTTTTACAGTATGATGGCTGAGGGAGCATGTAGCACTATGCACATAAGTAAATATAAAAGAAAAAGCATGTGTTCGTTACCGTCTGGGTATGCTGGCTGAATGAAGGCGATTGGAGGCATTTCTGCTGTGTTAGTTATAATTCTGAATTCTGAAATAGAGTTTTACATTTATGCTACAAAATTGCATACATGTCATTAATATCAAGCGATTAAGTTTTAGTTGGTTAATATAGGTTAATTAGCCCCTGCTAGAAGATGACATAACTATACAATTTTTCTCCTTCAAAATCAAGTTTAGCTGAAACAAAATAATATAAAAATCACCCCAATCAATCTTCAGATAGGGTGATGACTCACACTAAGCAGATCTCTGTCTCTTTGTTTGATAAACAGAGATGTTGGGCATTAATATATGATTTAATATGAATAAATATAAAAATATTCCATGGTACTATATATTATGTTTTGACCATTTTCTGAAAGGCTTTTAAAAGTAAGAAATGAGCTTACAGCTTCAGAGTGATTATTCATAAGTTTAATGAGAAAAGAATGGCAGAAGAATGGGTGATGTGAACAGTCAAGCAAATGCCATTGAGATAAGTGCTATTGATAGCTTTGTCCATGAATTGTAGACCCCATTGATTATTAATCCTAGGAATATGACCAGATTTTTAGAAAAACTCTGCCAGACAATTTAAACACAGCCTCCTGACCCTACACAGACTCAAATTACCTCCATCTGACTTGTGACTTTTGGATAAGAGGGAGCAAAAAAAGGATAAATAAGCAATTATTGGCAGAGCTAACACGTATGGACTCAGAGCTAGCTTAACCTGTTAAATCCGCAAACATCTAAATTGGCCTCGCTGAATTAATGGATAAAAAAATAAAAGATTAGACAGGCAACTACGAGAAGGCGAGAGGTTACAGCCTGTTCACACTGCTGACATGCTGGTTTAGCATCCTGCCCGCCTCTGCGGCACAAATTAGTATTTAGTCTGCAGCACCTCTGCGACAACACATCATTTATTTTCAATTATCTCTGCCCGGATGAGATCGGGACAGTGTTGTTTTGATGCTGTCATTCTCTCTGTCTTCCTTAGAGTTTGTTTACTTCTAGGACATCCATTTTGTTTTGGTTCCTGCCAAATCACTTGCTCGCATCCTAGAATGCTCACCTTAAGGCCAGAGAATCGTCAATCCACTGACAGTCAAAGGTGGATTCATTTACCCGTTCTGCCTCGCTCTTCTTTTTCTTTCTCAAACATTACCTCTATTTTGCATCACAATTCCTGTCATCGTTTCCACGCTTGGAAGGAAAAAGGTCTGGACCTCCACTGTCTCCCTCATTTTGTCTCTTGCATTATGTCTCAGACAGTTTTTATGGCTTGTTAAACTGAAAGTGAAAATGACAGAACGAATGGCCAACGACAGCCCGTAAGCGTACAATAGAATTAACATTCAGGCTGGGTTAGCAAGCCTTCAGTACAACAAAAACATGGTGTGTGTTTTGTTTTTTGGGTCTTGACTTTCTGCTCTTTTCTCATAGCAGCTTTGATAAACAGAAGAGAGACAGGTTAGAGGTTGCTTTACAGCTGGGAGATTAACAGGGTGATCCACAGACCACAGAGGGTGATTTATGTGTCAGAAGAACAGTAGAAAACCCTTTTCTGTCAGCCAGTATAATATGCACAGCCACAGCCTTATCTGATTAAAGCTGTGCTGTGCTCATTTGTCCTGTCTCAGTGCAAATATCTCATAAGTGACTTCTCCACCCTGACCAGACGCTTAGCTCACACCATCCAAACAAACCCTTGAGGTGTTATTGTTAAGGCTCCAAGGGCAGAGGCAGTCACGGCAATCCCTACATTCTGTTATTCACAGTCAGTGGATCTATTCAGGGGGAAATTTCTTAAACACCAGGAGTGAGTATCACTTACAACTTAATTTATTACTGTTTGCTGCTAATCCCTGAGAGGGTCATGATAAACAGACTGATCCACGACTGCTGAGGGCAGGCAAGGTTCCTCTCCGAGACAAAGAAAGGCCAATTAGAGTTTCCAAAGAGTTTAATGAAATCAAGTAGTTGTTTGGGTAAAATCAAAATAATCAGCTCTATTTTTACACCTATAAAGGTGTAACGTAACTGCTCTGAGACAGAAAGTAGGATCCAAACGCAGTGTTTATTCAGAGGGTTATCCACAATCATAGTCAAAACCAGGCAGTAGGTCATGCAAGCAGTCCAAACAGGCAAACAAGACAGGAGAGACAGGCAAAAGGGTAATCCACGGAACAGACAAGTAATCCAATACCAGAGACAAGAAACTAGGGAAAATGCTCAGAAATGCAGTATTACAACAAACAAGACTTCGCAGTGAATGGCAGAGTGAAAATAGGCCCTGTCCCAAATGGCACATTTCATGTCTTGTGGACTTACAATGGCCATTGAGTAAGTGAGTCTATTAAGTCAACAAGACCATAGGGTGTCCCATTCGTCATTTAAGCTTAAAGAAGGGTGCTCATGAGTTTGCTTTAGCTGAGCCCGCAAGTTTGCAAGCTACGCAGATGACTTCTAACCAGCAGTCAAAGCTGCATTGCGTCATGAAAGTGTGGACTCAGAGGAAGACCGTAAGGGTTTAGGGTGCCATTCAGGACAGGGCCATAGGCAGAGGTAATAAGGTAATGAAACATAGGTGTAAACAGTGTAAAGAGCGCTAATGAGTCCAGGAAAAGGATTATGGGTAATGTAGTCTATGACAGAATGAAAGTCCGGGGTGGAGTGCCCTTTGGTGGTGATCACAGGCACTCACACTGGAGAATTGTGACAAAAGGCATTTAACATAAAATGGTAGAATATAATAGATTTTTAAAAATAACATTAAAAATATAGTGTTCTTGGCTACTATCTAGTTTCACAGTCAACAGATATCAAGCATGCATGCCAAGTATTTTATCATAAATAACTCTTACATGGGTCATATACGGGGGCCCAGTAGTGCAGCCATACTAAATTAATCCACAACACAAAGACAACCGTTTATCCCGCCCCTCGGATTGAGCCCTGTTAATGGTGAGTTTCCAGACCAAACATCTTGATGTGGGTCTGACTTGTCAGGCTATGAAATTGCCACAACACAACAGAAACGAGGCAAAACAACGGAAACGCTCCCGACCACGAGGGGGCTCTCGGAGTGCAATGAAGTTAGTTTTCCTTGCCATTGTTCTATAGATTGGTCATTCTTACAAAGATATAAACACTACAATCAGTTTTAAGTGTGTAACCATTGTGCCTTGTTTCTGTTGTGTTGTGGCGATTTCGTTGTGTTGTGCTTTGTTTCCGTTGTGTTGTAGTGATTTAGTTGTGTTGTGCCTTGTTTCTGTTGTGTTGTGGTGATTTCGTTGTGTTGTGCCTTGTTTCTGTTGTGTTGTGGGGATTTCGTTGTGTTGTGGTGATTTCGTTGTGTTGTCTTGTTTCCGTTGTGTTGTGGTGATTTCGTTGTGTTGTGGTGATTTCGTTGTGTTGTCTTGTTTCCGTTGTGTTGTGGTGATTTCGTTGTGTTGTGTCTTGTTTCCGTTGTGTTGTGGTGATTTCGTTGTGTTGTGCCTTGTTTCCGTTGTGTTGTGCCTTGTTTCCGTTGTGTTGTGCCTTGTTTCTGTTGTGTTGTGCCTTGTTTCCGTTGTGTTGTGGTGATTTCGTTGTGTTGTGCCTTGTTTCCGTTGTGTTGTGCCTTGTTTCCGTTGTGTTGTGGTGATTTCGTTGTGTTGTGCCTTGTTTCCGTTGTGTTGTGGTGATTTCGTTGTGTTGTGGCTCGTTTCCGTTGTGTTGTGGTGATTTCGTTGTGTTGTGCCTTGTTTCCGTTGTGTTGTGGTGATTTCGTTGTGTTGTGGCTCGTTTCCGTTGTGTTGTGGTGATTTCGTTGTGATGTGGCTCGTTTCCGTTGTGTTGTGGCTCGTTTCCATTGTGTTGTGGTGATTTCGTTGTGTTGTGGTGATTTCGTTGTGTTGTGGCTCGTTTCCATTGTGTTGTGGTGATTTCGTTGTGTTGTGGCTCGTTTCCGTTGTGTTGTGGCTCGTTTCCATTGTGTTGTGGTGATTTCGTTGTGTTGTGGCTCGTTTCCATTGTGTTGTGGTGATTTCGTTGTGTTGTGGTGATTTCGTTGTGTTGTGGCTCGTTTCCGTTGTGTTGTGGCTCGTTTCCATTGTGTTGTGGCTCGTTTCCATTGTGTTGTGGTGATTTCGTTGTGTTGTGGTGATTTCGTTGTGTTGTGGTGATTTCATTGTGTTGTGCCTTGTTTCCGTTGTGTTGTGGCGGTTTCGTTGTGTTGTGGCTCGTTTCCATTTTGTTGTGGTGATTTCGTTGTGTTGTGCCTTGTTTCTGTTGTGTTGTGGTGATTTCGTTGTGTTGTGCCTTGTTTCTGTTGTGTTGTGGTGATTTCGTTGTGTTGTGGTGATTTCGTTGTGTTGTGGTGATTTCGTTGTGTTGTGGTGATTTCGTTGTGTTGTGGTGATTTCGTTGTGTTGTGGTGATTTCGTTGTGTTGTGGTGATTTCGTTGTGTTGTGCCTTGTTTCTGTTGTGTTGTGGTGATTTCGTTGTGTTGTGCCTTGTTTCTGTTGTGTTGTGGTGATTTCGTTGTGTTGTGGTGATTTCGTTGTGTTGTGGTGATTTCGTTGTGTTGTGGTGATTTCGTTGTGTTGTGGCTCGTTTCCTTTGTGTTGTGGGGATTTCGTTGTGTTGTGGTGATTTCGTTGTGTTGTGCCTTGTTTCTTTTGTGTTGTGGTGATTTCGTTGTGTTGTGCCTTGTTTCCGTTGTGTTGTGGTGATTTCGTTGTGTTGTGCCTTGTTTCCGTTGTGTTGTGGTGATTTTGTTGTGTTGTGGTTTAATTTAGAACGGCTGCACTACTGGGCCACTGTAGTCACAGGTAAATTACATGTAATTTTTTTTTTTACAGAAAACATGACAACAAAACACTAGAAAACACCAAACAAAACACTAATGACTAGGCATGCTTTGAATATTTAACAGATTACAGTTAATAACTGTTAATCTGATACATCTTGTAACACTAGAAAACAAAACACTTCTGACTAAGCATGTAATTACTATATTATCGAAAAAACAAATGCATGTTACGTATTGTAAACTACAGGGTTTTTTTTGTTTTTGTTTTTTACACTGCATTACAACAAAACACTATAAAAACAAAACAAACCACGCAGGGAAATGTCTGGACAGGGGGGATAGAGTCGTCAACCACACCATCTTAAAGACTCGTTGATTAAAATGGACTGAGGGCCACAACAGCTCCCAGGGGGTCAGTCAGTGATTAACCCACACTTTTCAACTTTTAATCAGTTCCTGACCTCTACAGGGCAAAACAAAAGGCCCTGGATGGAGCTCCAGCAGAGCAGCCTGTAATGAGGTTTCACTTTTATGCCTTCTCCTACAAGAAGGTGTGCATCATGATGCTGACATCCAGGGTTGAAAGAGAGACACACACAGAGAAAGGTACAGCGAGGTAGAAACCGCCACATGACAGAAGAGATCAGTGTCCTTTGTTCCATTGTTTCAATGAGGAGGCTCATTAATGGCCATCAGAGGTCCAAACGCACTGCAACCTCATGATGGCCATTAAGGCTAGAGAACATCTAGGAGCACTTTTCTTTTCTCTCACCCACAATTGCATCACGTCAGATAATTAATCCACCCATATTACACAAAGCTAGTGCAAATGACGTAGTGTAGGTTGGAGTTTGCTTGCCTTTGCGTGGCTCCGTACAAGAGAGGACGATGTGATTCAAGGCTGTAAGATATATGACACCGCCATTAACACATCATGACTTTTATAGGGGCTTCAGTTAAGCTTGTTCTTTACAATTGCTCAGAACACACTAAGCTGTCAAACACTAAAAGGACACACACTATAATATAACTCTGCTACTGAATGAAATGAGCGAGGGAAAAGAGTTGACTTGCGCATGATGGATGCCTCTCATTCTGCCCTGACAGTTACTGGGAATGAATAAAGTGTCTGTCTGAGCCAGTCATATAGATCTGCTCTTGAACACACTGCAGAGGCCGTCGGAAAGAGGGCATCCTTCCTCTCTCAAGTAAATGAGGAGAAAACAGCAGGCCGAAAATAGTTGTTTAATATTGTTTAATATTAGCTTCACAACTGGCAAAGAGACCTTGAATCTACAAATCATCACGAGGCATCTGATAAGCGGAATAATTCATTTTCATATAGAGACTCAGTCTCTAAAGGGAGGGCACTGTTCATCAGCTTCATCTGAAAATGGGGAAATATCCAATGCATCATCCCTCAGGAATATTACTTTCACTCATTCTTTCTTACATTGCTTTCTCTTGCAATCACGCAGCCCTAAATAAAGACTCTTAGGAGGCTGCTCCAGGGAAAATGTCCCAACAGTGTTAAAGATGGATAAAAGCACACCATTAGCTCTTTTGGCCTCCCTTTGCTAGTTCTCTGCTGTCTTTCATACAAGATATAGATTATTAAAATAGTAATCATAAAATAGAATCACAAGTGGAAACACAATCACATCTCAATCTCGGGTTCTACTGCACATAAATGTTTTTGAAAGAAGACCCTTTTGCTCACCAATTTATTTAAATAAAATATACAGTAACAATTGAATATTGTGAAATATTATTACAATTTAAAATAACCGTTTTCAATTTTTATAAATTTGAAAATCTTTAAAATGTATAACTGAGATTGCAAAGGTGAATTTTTTAATTACAGTCTTCAGTGTCACATGATCCTTCAGAAACCACTCTAATATGCTGATCTGCTGCTTAATATTATTATCACATTTTGGAATTAGATTACATATTCTTTAATAAAAAATAACAAATATAACAGGTTTAACAGGTTAATAATAATTTTAAATAAAATAAACAAAAATTGTACATTTATATAGTTATTTTCTGGGTACTCAAAAAAGCTCTTTACATATAGAAGGGGGAATCTCCTCAACCACCACCAATGTGCAGCATCCACCTGGATGATGCGACGGCAGCCATATTGTGCTAGAACGCTCACCACACACCAGCTGATTGGTTGAGAGGAGACGGAGTGATGAAGCCAGTCAGTATATGGGGACAATTAGGAGGCCATGATGGACAGAGGCCAATGGGCAAATTTGGCCATGATGCCGGGCTCAAACCTCTACTCTTTCATGAAGGACTTCCTGGGATTTTTAATGACCACAGAGTCAGGACCTCGGTTTAACGTCTCATATGAAGGACGGTATTTTCGTGCAAACAGTGATATTTTATTTTTATTTTCCAGGAATGGTTGATCAACACAAACTAGGTCCCATTGCTGCATTTCACTAAAAACTAATTTCATAAATGTTGCCATGGAATCATTTGGTTGACCACACGGGGATGATGAGGCTGACAGAAAACACAGTTTTTAGATGCACAAGGAAACAACTGTAAACATTTAATTAGGCAAACTAAAAGTGTGCTTAATTTGCATACATCTAAATAAACAGAGTTTAATTCTACTCCAAAATATGATTTTATATGACTGAATCAAATCAGACAGAAATAGCTCTTTAAGGGCACATTTGCTTTTTACAGTGCAACTGAAAATAAGCATGAAACAAGTAATTTATCTTCAAGAGTTCACTTAATCAAAGCAACTTTTGCAAAACCAAAGCTTCGAACAACATCCATTATTAAACGGATGTTGTTTCTTTGGTTTTATAAGCTGTTGAGTATGAAATATAAAAGAGATATTACAAGTGGCAGATTGCTGTGGTTGAAGTACAGCAGATTTAGGTTTCTTCATGGCAGCATACAGGTGCGAAGTTCGAGAACAAATGAAATGTTCTGCATTTGAAATACTGACAAATAATTATTTATCTACAGCCACAGCCATGCACCTGACAGATAAAAATATCCTAACATTTCCTCATAGATCAGTACATGCTAAATTCAGCAATGACGTAAAAGTGATTTCATTCCAGACCCACTTAGAGGATCCCAGAGTGTCCCGAAGATTAAAGGCTGAGGAACCTCTGGGTTTGTGCAGGAATTATATAAACAAATCACTTTGTCTGTGCTTATTCTGCAGTGAAATAAACCACAGGAACAGTAAAAGCTCTACTGACTGATGCTGAGATAATACACACTGGAATACAAACTGGAAACTTTAACACAAATATTTATATACAAGGAAAAGTAAACATGGTCGGCATGTGGGGCCCCAGGCGAGATCATGAAAATGGGCCCTGTCAGAGTAAAAAGTGTAACTACGTAAAAATGTCCACAGGACCACTGCAATATGATATGTAGTTTCTTTTAGATGTCCATTGGCACACAGTGAGCATGAGCGAGCAATTCCAATTCATTCTTCATGGGAGTTGAGTGGCAGGATTGCACTGGGGACTGTGGGATTGACAGCAGAGCAAAGCAAGTAGTGAGAGCATCACAAAAACTGGAAAGTGCTGAACTCACAAATGAGAGGCGAAAAACCCCTGGTGGCAGACAGTCTTTGCAAAGTGAATGCAAGCCAAGATATGTCAGAAACATTTCAAAATCTGTTTCTGATGGACTGGTGCTTATAATCACATTACATTATGTAAATCAAATAAAGTTTGGACACTTTCATTGTGGCTGGACTGGGGTTGCGAGTACATTTAATAGAAATAATGTGAGCATTTTTCCAAACATGATGCATGATATCATAACTTGACCTGTGCTGACATTAAAAGCTATTTAAAAAAAAAAAAAAAAAACTTGTTGCATGTTTACTTCTAAAGCAACTTTTACTTCTCAGTTAATGTTAAAATATACTGTACAAACAAACAAAATAGTCAAGGATCAATCAGACATAGCTATGTGTAATAAATAGCTTTTTAAATAAAACTAAATATATAAAACAAGGTCTATGTGCAGACAACATCTAACAGATGTTTTCCAGCAATGCGCCACAAATGAATAAATTATGCAGATTACGGTGTTACTGTTTGTTTCACTGATTGCTGCTTATATGTATATGATAATTCTTGTGTTTTTTTGTTGTCATTTTCAGTACTTTTACATGTAGTCAGAGGTCATCTTGTGCTTTCACTGAAAAGCATTTTCCTATCACAGCATAATTGCAGAAGTCTCTATAATTAATCCATGTGTAGACTGATTCTCCCAAAATTGTAAACACTATCTCCATCAAAACATTGCTCTTATTTTGAGCATCCCAAACAGCCCAATACATCAGCATTGGCATAACAAATGTATTGAGTTTGGGGTGGGACTATCCGTTTGTCTGACCAATGGCAGTACAGGGTCAGGAAACCTGTGTAAAAACATGGATTTGGATATTTCCAAATGTTTTTAGCTACTATTGGCAAATAAAGAGAAGAATAACAACGCAAGCGGTAAAACTATTCACGCTTTGCTTATAATTAAGACATTAAAATAATATGGCAAGAAATACCAGTTTGCAATATCAAGCTATTTAGAACATCTAAAAATAACTGGAAGCCAGACACGTTGAATTTATAAATGGCCGTGCCTGCTCTTACATGAAAAATAAGGTGGCTATTTGACACTCTTAAACAGCTCAGAGTTCAGCTTCAGCTTCAGCTTCAGTCTGATTTTTCCCCTTCGCCTGTAGCTCTTGACAGCGACCCCACTGAGATTCTTCTCCAGTCTGAGGAGAGTGGCAGGACTCTCTCCCGTCACTCCAAACGGCTTTGCTCAAAACAATAACACTCTTTAATATAGGAAAAGGGTGGGGAAAGTGGAGGACTCTGTAGGCCCAAAACTCCAGGGCTGTCAAAATGACAGATGTGTGTTGCTGTAGAGGGTGTGCTGTAGTCCGAGAGAAAGAGGGAGCGCAACGAAAGAGAAAAAGTGAGTGAGTGAAGGGGAGAGTCATTTGTTGGTCTTATGACATTACAAAACCAGTAAGACAAGAGCTCTAAAGTATAATAAATGGCTCTTTTCACAGCTCTCTTATTAATGAAAATGACGGAGAGTGGCAGTATTATTTAGAGGATTCAAATACCCCAAATGCCTCTGAAACAGCAGCTCACCCCATTCACTCAAGCTCCCACAATCCCCTTTGTCAGAATGGATGAACACAGCCATTATTATGACTGTATTGCATGAGCAGAAACAAATGCGAGAATACACCAAGTATGACTGCGCTAAGTAACCCTAAATAAAGCTTCCTTTGAAAGAGAACAAAACATACCAATAGGGAGACTAATTTGAGTGTGTGCGCAGCTTTCCAAGGACGTGCTGATGAAAAGCAGCAGAGCTTAAGACGAACTCTGTTTGGAGGTCATGCTGTCATGTTTCAGACCATTACAGTATTTGTGCTGATTAGTCTAATGGATAATGCACTCTAAAAAATGCTGGGTAAAAAACAACCCAAGTTGGGTTGAAAATGCACTAACCCAACAATTGAGTTGTTTTAACCCAATGGTTGAGTTGTTTTAACCCAGTGGTTGAGTTGTTTTAACCCAGTGGTTGGGTTAAATGTTGCTTAAGACAACCCAATTGCTGGGTAAGAACAACTCAACCATTGGGTTAAAACAACCCAATTGTTGGGTTGGTGCATTTTCAACCCAACTTGGGTTGTTTTTAACCCCGCATTTTTTAGAGTGTGTTGCTACATTTAGCTGGATTAGCATGTTAAATGAATTAATACATACACACAATTTATATATATATATGTTTCTATATTTAGTAAAGGACTACTGTCAAATAAAAATAAAGAAAATAAGAACAAATACCTTAAATACAAGCAGCAGCCCAAATAAATACTATTGAGCAAAGATACTAATAAAATAAACAGTGTTTTTAGTATTAGTTTTGTTTTTGTTTCAGTGTTTAGTTTTTAGGTAGAGAAATTGAATAAAGTAATCAAATGTAAAATAATTGCACATTTCACTGTTTAAATGAAATATTAATCCTTATTAAACTTACACAAGCTATTCAATCAAGAGCAGTGAGTGATGCCCTTATCTTTTGTTTGACATTAAACAGACAGCAGTAAAGGCTACTGCCCCTTTAAGACCTAATAGAAGGCTATGCGTCGTCTTTCTCGACTGTATAAAGTCCACTTAAGGCATATTCAGACTTTTTGCTTGGATACTCATCAAGATGGACATGTTGACATACTTTTTAAGTGAGTTTGTCCATTCAAGCACAATACTTGAAAGATAACTCAATATTTGCGCTGTGAGACGTTTGCGCGCTCTCGATTGATGCACAGAGATAAACCTTCTCAGAGAGCGTGCGAGTTCTCATTCGTGTCTTCTGGCTCTACACCAAGCCTGCAGTCTCCCTCTCAGATACTGAAGCTTTCGCGCCTCGATCGCCCCCCGGTGACTGGTGTTTTCTAATGGACGCGAGGCAAACTAAATAAAATTACACTTCAAATATTTTTTCCCCAAAGTTAGTTTATGTCTCTGAAGGCAGTTATCTTATCATCACGATGATTTCATTTCAAGTGTTCGTTTTTAAAATAAGTTTAATTTTAGTTAGTTATTTGATGCTATAAAAACCCGGGGGGGGGGGGGGCATCATGATTGACAGCTAAGCTCGACGTCTTCTCTGAGTAAAGTTATCCCTGAGGCACTAACAGACTTTTTTTCTGAATTTTTGGGAGCAGATTGGAGCTTTAGCTTTAATTTTTACCTTTCCATAACTGTTTATTTCAAACCAACATAATTAATTGTTCTGCATCTGTGAGAGTGTGGGCGGGCTTTTGATATCGCGACTCTACTTTCTGCTCTACTTCCTGCGCTCTACTGCGCAACTCCGGTCCCGAAATCGCTACTGCGCAGATTCGGTCCCAAGATGTCAGTGCCGTGCAGGCCGCCTGAAAGCTTCAAATCTGGCAAGCGGAAACGGATGATGTCGAGTCGTCCATATATTTTTACGGTCTATGCTCTACACGCGGGTGATGACGGAGAAATAACTGTTCATATTCGGACATACGGCAGCACTCGCATGCATGAACAGTTTACAAAGAGAGAGCATTTTGCCCACGTTTTTCTTTTATTATCGCTGTTGTTGTAGTGTATCATTGAGAAGCCAGAACGTGTATCCATCGACAGAATCATACATAAAGCATTATGTGTTGTAAGTTATAACCCATATTAAAGATGCGTCATCAGATGTGAGATGAACCGACAGACAGACAGACAGACAGACAGACAGACTAATCTGGTCTTTAGCATGTCTTAATAATGAGGAAACGCCTTTAGCAGCAATAACGAATTAATATTTTTTAATATGATTTTATCAGTCTCTCACATCGTTCTGGGGGATTTTTTGCCCACTCTTCTTTATGACGTTGCTTCAGATTATTGAGGTTTGTGGACATCTGTTTACACACAGCTCTCTTAAGGTCCTGCCAAAGAACTTCAGTTGGGTTGAGGTCTGGACTTTGAATAGGCCAAATGCAACATCTTGATTCTTTTCTTTTACAGTCATTCTGTTGTAGATTTGCTGGTGTGCTTGGAATCATTGTCTTGTTGCATGGTCAAATTTCGGCCAAGCTTCTGCTGTCGGACACATGGCCTCACATTTGAACTTTGGTATACAAAGGAGTTTGTGGTTGACTTGATGATTGCAAGGTGCCCAGGTCCTGTGGCTGCAAAACCCAAATCATCACCCTTCAACCACTGGGCTTGACAGCTGTTATGAGGTGTTTGTGCTGATATGCTGTTGGAGCTTCACCAGACTTGGCGCTGTGTATTATGGCCAGACATCTCTACTTTGGTCTTGTCTTTCCAAAGGACATTGTTCCAGAAGTCTTCCAGAAGGACACTCTCCAGAAGGTTTGTTCAGATGCAACTTTGCAAACCTAAGCCGTGCTGCCATGTTCTTTTTAGAAAGAGATGGCATTCTCCTTTCAAAAATGCCAAACTTGTTCAGTCTTTTTCTAATACTGTCATGAACTTTATCATTTAAAATGTTAACTAAGATCTGTAGTGTGAGGTGTAGTTCTTGAGATGTTAATTTTTCTGAGCATTATGTCTGATCTTGGGGTGAATTTGTTGGGTACAAAGATTGGCAGCTATCTTGAATGCTTGAATTCTTGAATAATCTTCACTGTAGAATGATGGCTTTGTAGCCCTTCTTCGGTGGATGGCAGCAACAATTGCTTATCTCAGATAATTCCTGATGTCTTTCCTCCTTGGCATCGTGTTAACACACACCTGAATGCTCCAGAACAGCAAACTGCTAAATAGATTTGGTTAGACTTGCTGATGATCAATTAATCAAAGGCCTTTGATTAGCAGTGCCTGGCTGCTACTTACCCTCTTTATTCCTATGGAAGCAGTAAGAGTACATAGGCCCCATTCACACGGAGACGCATTTAGCTGTATATGTAAAAAAAAATTGTATTGTATCAGCATTTCCTCTAGACGGATCCGGCATTTTAGGAGCCTGAAATAGGTATTTTTTGAAACCGGGTTCCAGAGGGGATAAATCTGAAACCGACACCTTTGTGTTTTCGTGTGTACAGCCAATCCGAATATTTTGTGAAACGCCATCACACACAGTCCCGCTTGGTAAAGACTAGAAGGGATATAGCTACGACGGCCAATGGGCATGCGCACATCAATATTGCATCATTTAATTCATGTATTTGCATTATTGTAAGGGTAGGTTTAGATTTAGGGTAGATACTGTATATGCGTTAATAAAACAATCTGGTAAGTAGCAAATGTATGTATTTTTATTTTATTGTGAGATTTTGCCTCACTTCCAACCATTGCTGTACCCCTTCTAGCAACAACACTTCTCTGTTTTTACTGTATTTCTGTGGCAGAATTACAGTGGCACATGCTGGTTTGGCATGTTGCATCGGTTTCAGTGGTTTGCAACAATTCAATTTGGAACAATTCAGTCAGTTGCAGTGGTTTCATGTGTACGCAGACATTTCTTAGCCTGACAAGCCAGACCCACATCAAGATGTTTGGTCTGGAAACTCACCATAGACAGGGCTCAATGCGAGGGACGGGATAAACAGTTGTCTTTCAAACTCCCTCTGCACGTGATAGGATAGCGCTACCACCAACCAGAGCAACGAAGGTGAAACAGAGCTTGTTGACAGATTAAACATTTACCGGTCGGCTAAACTCCGAACACATCTTCCCTTTTTAAGAATGACTTCAGTGCCGTTCTTTGTTCTTTTCTCAGAGAAAAGCTTAACTTCCAGTCTTCCAGAATCGCAGTCAAAGCTGATTCGAAAGACCGCCGCCGTTCGCCAGTTTCTGTGTTTACTAGAAGCACGCAAACGCAACTTGGCCGTCGTCATTATGGCCCCGCCCGCCGACTCTATACACGATGTGATTGGCCCGTCCAGAGTGAGGGGAATACAGCTCAGAAGGGTATTGAGAGTTCTTAGACGACACTTGCGGACAGATTAAATTTGCTGCCGCTAGGGTGCGTCTAGATTTCTAGGCTAGATATTTCTTGAGACAAGGGGAAAAAAAGATTGGTAGTGACAACTTATTGTTATATTCAAGAAACCGAAAATCTCATGTATGGCTGTCTCCAAGCTCCTCGCTCTTAATTAGCAAAGTAGCAATTCCTTTGGACCCAGATATTTTATAGTCACCATCTTTGCCCCTGCATGGTGCAAACAGAAAAATCTTTCCCAACATTTTGACCTGATCAAACCATCTCTCTTTGTTTTGAAAGTACTTAGCCCTAGAGTTGAATGGTTAAATAATCTTCCACAACAACTTGAGAAAGCAGCAATAAAACTGAATATCGACTGTTTTAAATCCTTTCCTTATCAAACCACAAGAAGTGTGATTTTTTTTTTAAAAAGAAGAATATTTTTTTTTTAAAATAATGTTAACAAATTTTAGACCAGATTCAGTTTGTTGATCACACATGGTGAAGGACTTAGGCGATGTCATCTCATTGGTGTCTTAAAGAGCTACCCATTTGATATGTATCATACAGCTACAGAATCTAAGTTATGTCAAATACCCGTATTGCTTTTTCCTCCAGAAATGCATAACATTCAGCCTAACAAAGATTCATAGTTTATCCAAAAAGCAATTTTTATTTTTCAAACTGTCAGGAGGAGATTCAGTTTCACTACACCCTGAAAACAAAATTGCATCAACATTCACAAGAGCACTCACGATTCTGAAATGCAAGATTATTTTGTTTACCATAAAAATAACCTAAAATTATGCCTGAAAGTAATCAAAATTTGCATAATAATTCAAAATGTGAAATAAAATTAGCTCTTTGAAATCTGAAAATGCCAGAAATGAAATCAGTATCCTCTATAACCACTCATATATTGTGGAAATTAGCCATTCAATGCAAAATATGTGGTCAAAATGGACGATTAAGCTAATAATGCTAATTATGCAAATTGCTCAACATATGAAAATTAGCATCCGGCAGTTTCTGTATGCTTGGGGACCCATACTTCACATTTCTGCAATAAAACTTTGGTGTACTAAACATTTCGGGGTTCACCTAGTTGTGTGTGTGTGTGTGTGTTTGTGTGTGTGTGTGTGTGATATCTCTATTTTTAGCTCGTTATCTCTATTTTAATTCATGTGTTAAACAAATGATGCCAATATAGATGTGAACTCAACATCATGAGCAAAACCACACAAGGTTTTGAAGAAAATGTAACCCAACCTACACTGCTTTATAATATGGGCTTGCAAGGATAAACATAATGAAGTCCAATGTAAAATCTGGGTTCTGAAGCCAAAACCAGTTAAGAAGTACTGAACTAAATAATGCAGACAGCATTACAAGCGTCCCAGGATTCCTCCCATGAGATACTGTCTGAGAGAGAAAGGGGGCAACCTATTATAAATGGCATTCACACAGTTACACACACACACATGCAAATCCACAAGTGACAATGTACTGTAAAACGGGCAAAACAGTTGTGGAAGCAGTACTGTACCACTCTGCCATAACAACACACAACGTGACATGAAAACACGGTGGAGACTACAGTTAATGACATGAAGATGTTGATTATGAGATTATGAGATGTTGATTAAGGATTCAGATGTTTTGTGCCAGTGTGGTGGCGACATGAAGCTTGAAGTACATACTAAAATGGATTCAAACTAACTACCCCCTTTAACATGCTGCTTTGTTTGAAATGAACCTCCGATAGAATAAACACCATCAATGAGGCCGCGCTCAGCTGGAGTCAGAGACAGAAAATAGCCGCAGTGAAATGAGTGCTTTTCTGTTTTCAGACTGTATATACTGAGCCTCTAACACAGAGCTAAATGTTTACATTGAGGAAATTCATACACCGAAGTAATGTATGGCTCACTGTCACTGAACCCATGTGAGAAACCTGTCCATCTTATGATGAGTAACAGAAGTTATCCGGGTTATAAACAGCAAGGTGTTTGAACATTAAGATTGCAAACAGTAATCAACAATGATACAGTTGGTATTTCAGAGACATGTTCTACTGAATGACACTTCAGAGTTTGAGTCATTGAAATACAAAACATAAAATCAGTTTCTTAGCCTCTGAAATGACATTTCTTGTCTGTTGACGAATCCAAAGTAGCATAGGTAGGGATAAATCACATTAAAACAGAAAATCAAATCCACAATCAGATTCTGATATATAGAAATTAGGTCCCAGCCAACACTATTAGAAAGTGCTAACCTGAAAAATGACATTGCAGAAGTCGGGATGCGGAAGCGTCATGCTTTTTTTTTTTTTTTTTTAACCTACAAAATGTGGTTTATGTGGTAACATATAAATTATTTACACTGACCAAATCAACTCAAATCAAATTAGGTTTCACCAACAAACAAAATTTTGTTGAAATAAATATTCAAGATAACTGAAGTTTACTGTGCATTTCAGTACAGTTTACTTATTCATTCACCTACTTTCCTGCTCTCTCACTCATTCTCTCAGTGCTGAATTGATATAATGAGTCACTGAACTGTTATGACCCACCTTCTGACACCAAAGCAGATTTAGTTCAGAGGTCCCTGATCAATAAACGAATCTGGTTCATGCCATCATCACTGCCTGTGAGTTCAATGTGTATTGTTTAGGACTCCAGGTCCTTCCACCTGTCCTTTTATACCCAGCATGTGCCTGTGTGGACAGCTGAGGACAAGACCAAAGGTTTATACCTGATTTTGACAAACACGCTTTCATTATAGTGACAAAGGGGCTTTCTATACGTTCATAATGATTGATAGAGCAGTAAACAATGAGTATCAGTTGATGATGGACATAGTGCATGTTTATACCATACTGACTGTCACTGTAATGTCTCCGATTACAGAAAACAAATGGTAAAGCCACGTGTAAAGGGAGCCATTCTTTCATAGGTAAATAAAAATGTCTTATTTTCTCAGTTTTTAAGAAAGAAAAGTAAACAAAATTAAAATAAAATTAAAAAAACACCCAGTGAGTAACTTATCAAAGGGACAATCTATTCTAGAGGTTATAAGTGATTTGTGTTTAAAACACAGCGCTGCAATATCTAGCCTACGGGTGTCTCGCAGTGCAAGGTTCTAATCCAATAAGAAATCACATTGTGAATGCTGAACGTCCTCTCGGCTGTTTGCCTTTGACTCTCTGTGATTATAACGCTTTAACACTGGCGCTGTAATCAGAACCGCCAGGCTGCCCTCCTCTACCTCCCTCCGCTTAATCAATCTGACCCAGCCCAGATTAGCTAGATCATAATCAACATCCTGCTGTGGCAAAAAAAACTCTACCGCCCACTCCCTCCGGCACACTGGACACCTTGCCGTCACTGTGACATATGCAGACCGTCCTGCTATCGGGTCCTTCAGATGCAAGCGGTCCACTGCGCTGCAGGGAAATAAAGCTTTATTCACTTTGGATGTAATCAGAGTGGACCAGATACTAATTGCAGCGGTTACATTGGATGTGAAGGCAAGAGCAGATTGTACAGGGCTCTATTCCGCAGAGGAAACTTGAGGAGGATCCTTCATGGTTTTTCTTTCTCTCTCTGAGTGTTCTAATTAATTTTCTTGGCACTTAAGACAGCGACTTCAGAAAATAGCTGTGTGTCATAGGTGTGTCATCACTATGTGTGTTTATACAAAGTAAATGAGTGGGAGTGAGAAAAAGATTCTGTTTAATGTTTCCTGTAACTAATTTAATTTACAGAATGCACATCTCAAAAGATCATAGGCCATAAATGTAGTTTATTAAAATTCAATAATAAATATATTTCAGCTGTTAACCCTGGACTGTGCAGCAGGCTCACTCTGATTCCAAAATTACTTAGAAATGTCCAACAAGACATTTTTGTTGCTAAATTAAAATTACCATGGCTGCATTTATTTCATAAAAAGGCAATGTGATATTGTGAAATATTTTTACAATTAAAAAAAAAAAAAATATATATATATATATATATATATATATATATATATATATATAAATATATATATAAAATGCATTTGATCCTTGTGATGTCAAAGTTGAATTTTCAGCATCTGATTAGGCCTATGGGTAATTATTTTATTTTTTTCCAAAATTGTGATGAATAGAACTGCATTTTTTGAAATATAAATGTAACAATGTAAAGGTCTTATCTGGCTATCACCAGACCAAGCTCAATTTAATATTGAACATTGGTCTGGGGAGTCTGCTCTGTATTTTCTACTGCAGAAGAGGTGTGATCAACGAGCATAATTCAAATGATTTTGTATGCAATTGGATAGTTCAACCAATCAGACCACAAGAGGCGTGATTAATGGGCACCAACCTATCGCTTCTCTATCCGTCATCGTGTTAAACCCGCTAATAGCGCGCCAGATGGATAAGCCAATCTGTGATTGGTTCCCACAAAAGTGTAACAGAAGCAGTAGAAATGAATGTACAGGTTTCCAGACTGAGCTGCAGGGTGAAATCAAATCACCGACTGATCAGGCTGGGTTTACCCAGTCTAGGTCTTTACTGTCGCTCAGGAAGAATTCATTGCAATCTCATTGAATAAAAGTATTCAACAAAAAAGGGTGAATAATTGGGGATAGAATTTTACATTTAATATGCAGGGCCTGTGGCAAAGCCTGTGACGGAGTTGTTTCGAAATTGCAATGAGCTAATAATACAGGTGTGAGAACCGGACCATGTACGACTAGCTCATTTGAAATAGCATTTAATGACATCTGCATGTTATAGAATGTAAGAATAGAAGCAATTGAAACATGATGCTAACACAAGCCTGTCCTGAATCTCTTCTTTTTTTCTTCCCCTCTCTGGGACAAATGACTCAGGTAGCAGCATGGATACAGAAAAACCTTCATGCAAGTGGACGACTTACAAACACCCCGCTGTCAGCGTGCTACTCCATTCGTGACAAGTGTCAAAGCACAGTGTGGAAAGGCCACCTGCTGCATGAAGATCACATCATTCCACACGAGGTGGACAGGTGAGAGAGCAGAGTAAAAAAAACCTCTGTTATCTGCACTTGTTTAGAAGAACAAAAAGGTAAATGAAGCTCCCTTCACTAACAAATAAAGATTCATTACTGCCCTATTCACGAACAAATTATTGCCCTAGAGAATGGATAACGAACGTACACTGGTTTAGTATTCAGAAACCAACTATGAATAAATAAGAATAGAGAAGCAGATAAGTGGAGTTAACAACAACATCAGCAAACCATCATCTGTTATTCTCATTTATAAAAGTCATAATTTGAAGAGGGATTCCAGGAGGCAGAGGAAAAGAGCATAAATGAGACAGTATTCCCAGAAGGCTTGGGATGAGCTGTAACACAGTGTGTGGGTGTTTGGGTAATTATCCAAAGGAGTCTGCTGTTTTTGTTAACAGTTATGAGTGTCTGCTAGCTGCTGTCACATGGAGCGAGTGAGGGAAAGAGAGCGGCATATATTTGACAATAAAGATATTTGACAGTACAAATCCAAACAAGCCAACCTGAGAGACACCTGAGCCCTGTTATAAATGTTGGTTTGGTCAGGCTTCCTTTTATTGTTTATGTGTTGTTTACACCACAAATGCATTCACACTTAGCATTTACGTTCATTCAGAGAGGCATACGGTATGTACATACACACAAAAACACGCAAGTGTGCGTGAAAACACAGAGGCACAGATCACTTGTCTTGTCATGTCAGAAACGTTTACCCGGGTGCATGCGCACTGTAACCAGATGCGGATGAAAGGGCTTCCTGCCAGTTTGTTTGTGAAGGAGTTACGGGTTGAGGTGGAGCGTGAGAGGGACAGGGAAAAGGAAGAAAAGGAAAGAGCCAGAATGAGGCTGGGACACGCATGTCAAACTTTGTCACAGTCGAGCTGTGATTGAGGTTTCGAAGTTGCCCTAGATATCCAAACATTCATTTTCAGAAAGCTTAGGAGAACACAAACACATCCAGCACAATATCTTTCCAAGTGCTTCAAGCTGAAGATTAATCTCCACAAGACAAAATTTACTAAAATTGCCATAAACAGCATGCAACATTTTATTTTGTTTTGAAGGCCCATTCACACTAAAGTCATTAACTAACTATAAAGTTTTAATAATCGTCCTAATTCTGTGAGAAAAATCAACACCACAACTGTAACAAAATGGAGTATCAATATCAGTCATTTTCAGAAATATTTTTTTCTAGCTGATGAAAAATAAAAACAGTGATAGTCAATTACAATCGATCTGACTATGTGAGTATGCTGTACACTTGTTATTGCAGTGCATTGTTGGATAGAATGAGTGCACTCGATAACATCCACTATGGTTTCGGACACCACTCCAAATGGCTGTCCCTTCAAATAATGCTCTATTTGAGGGTATAAGGGGCGATTTCAGATTCAGCCTGTGAAATCACAGTCACAATGAAAGCTCTGTAAATAAATACATATATACATTACAGTCCACTCACAAAAAGCGACATATGCTATATAACAAATCTCAACTGCTCGACTGATTATTATTGTCAAAAAAATATGAGCTACACTATATTGCCAAAAGTTTTGGGACGTTTTGGGCCCACCGTTTGCAGCTATAATAGCTTCAACTCTTCTGGGCAGGCTTTCCAAAAGGTTTTAGGAGTGTGTTTGTGGGAATTTTTTATCATTCTTCTAGGAGCTCATTTGTGAGGTCAGGCACTGATGTTGGACAAAAAGGCCTGGCTCACAGTCTCTACTTCAATTCATCCCAAAGGTGTTCTATCGGGTTGAGGTCAGACCAGTGCAGACCAGTCAAGTTCTCCCATGCCAAACTCACTCATCCATGTCTTTATGGACCTTGCTTTGTGCACTGGTGTGGAGTCATGTTGGAACATGAAGGGGCCAACCCCAAACTCTAAGTTGGGAGCATTATATTGTTCAAAATGTCTTGGTATGCTGAAGCATTAAGAGTTTCTTTCACTGAAACTAAGGGGCCAAGCCCAACCCCTGACAAACAACCTCCCACCATAATCCCCCCTCCACCAAACTTTCCCCTTGACACAATGCAGTCAAGCAAGTACCATTCGCCTGTCAACCGCCAAACCCATACTCGTCCGTCAGATTGCCAGACAGAGAAGTGTGATTCATCACTCCAGAAAGCACATCTCCATTGCTCTAGTCAAGTCAAGTCACTTTTATTTATATAGTGCCTTCTTACTATGAAGATTGTTTCAAATCAGCTTCACATTGATAACAGGAAAATAATGGAATAGAATTTAATAGAAAGTAATGTAGTTAAATACTAAGTGGCGGCGTGCATTGCACCACTGCATCCGACACTTTGCATTGCACTTGGTGATGAAGGCTTGGATGCAGCTGCTCAGCCATGGGGACCCATTCCATGAATCTCTCTATGCTCTGTTCTGAGGCCACATAAAGTTCAGATCTTGGTAGAGATTCGTAGCTATTGATTCTGCAGAAAGTTTGTGACTTCTGGACACTGTGCGCCTCAGCATCCGCTGACCCCACTCTGTGATTTTATGTGGCTTACCACTTCATGGCTGAGTTGCTGTTGTTCCCAATTGCTACCACTTTGTTATAATACCACTAACAGTTGACCGTAGAATATTTAGTAGTGAGGAAACTTTCCGATTGGACTTATTGCACAGGTGGCAACCTATTACGGTACCATGCTTGAATTCACTGAGCTCCTGAGAGCGACCCAATCTTTCACAAATGTTTGTAGAAGCAGTCTGCATGCCTAGCTGCTTGATTTTATACATCTGTGGCCATGGAAGTGATTGTATAAATCAATGATTTGAAGGGATGTCCCGATACTTTTGGCAATATCGTGTGTTATCACCTAGTACATCCAACTTTACCAGCATACATACAGTACACTCCCATAAAGCAGTAAATACTACTGCAAATCTTAATTGTTTATGTAAATGTACAATAGCTCTACAAATAAAATGTGATACATATAAACTTTATCCACATAAGCCCCTTTCACACTGCACGTCGGACCCGCAATATTCCCGGAACATTGCCAGGTCACCTTCTGTGTGAAAGCAACCACGTCCCGGAATTGATTACCGAATTGAACCTGGGTCGGGGACCTAGTAACATTGGGGACGGGGACGAGCGCTGTGTGAACAAAAGCCAAAACTAATGCCGCAACATGTACGTAGTTATCGTGCGACTCCTAGAGCTTGTTTCTTCAATAATACAACCCTGCAGTGCCAGAAGAGCTAGTCGGTGTTTTAAACGCAGAGAGTGTTCGTATACAAAAGAAACTAAAATTAAACAAGCAGAAATGTGTGCAAACTGGACACAAGTCGAGACCACGGAGCTCCTTACTATCCGCGCTGAAGCTGAGCTCGCTCGCCATTATACGTCACATCAGGATGTCACGTGTTAACTCGTTCCGGGACCATTACGGGTTGTGTGTGAAAGTGCACATATTACGGTATTTCGCTGGCAGTGTGAATGGACCAAATATAGCGGCCCGGGAACAAATGCCGGGTCGCATTATCCGTGTATTTTTCGGAATCGCAGTGTGAAAGGGGCTATAGATACAGCATATTCACATAAAGCGATAATTGTGGTAAGTTCAGGCAGAGGGCTGTGTGAGAACAGGGCATTTATCTCATGGCCCTCGGCCTCAACTGCTTGCTACAACTATATAGCAAATCTCAAACTACATTATAGACCTTATGTAACCCCGCCCCTCTTTAGCCTGCACTTGTTGTGTTCTGTCTTCCGGTTATATTTCTACAGCATGAAGGAAGTTATAAATGAACCACTCTTTTTGAAATCTTCCTGCTTAGAAATGCTTGATATACAAATAAAGTTGATAATGGATCTTCAGAAGTTAGAAATGTATTTTATTTTTTTAAAGATGATTTTAGCAGGTTTTTTTGTGCTGGTGTTTGCTGTAGTAAACCCTACAAACGGATTGTGAACACAATGAATTTGAAGTAAGATTCTGTGGTTGGAAGATTCATGACTGCGGTGAGTCCCATCTGGTCTGGGGCTCTCCTGAGACACTACAACCAGACAGGAGGACTGAGGTTACACCACTGTACCGTAAATACAGCTGACACACTCATTTACTACAGCCATCACTGCTTTTCTCTCTAGGCAATCAGACACACATGCCTCAGTGACAATGTTATTTCTTAATGAAAATAAAATCCATCCAGGCTTTGTCATCTCACTGAAAGACAACACCAGATGTAACCCTCCACCTTCAGAGAAAAACACAAATAACAATAATTCAATGAATTTCATCTGTCTTTTAAAAGGGATCAATTTCCAGGCATTTAGTAAGCATAATCGATTTATTTAATAGCCAAGTGGTCTAAAAGTCCAAAGCTATGCCTGAGGGTTCCTGTTTTCTATGGGAGCTAAACCAAACAAGAGCTAATGAATGCAGCTTAGCTTACTGACACTCTGCTTGACTGCAGAACAAGGCCCCCCTACTGTGCTGCCATACCAAGACAGGTCTAATACACTACCCACTCGCACAGCTAGCCAACAGTCCTGGAGTTATGACACAATAAATCTAATGAGAACAGTGAAACACAAATTCCACTTCAATTCCAACAGGAAACACCCAGCGCTATTCACCTGTCAATCTTCCACTCAAACTCCTCCCCCATGTCCGAGGATCTTCCTGCAGCCATGGCAGCTGGGGGAAAGAGAGGCCTCTGTGACTGGCATCTGGACTGCTGGCTTAAACTGCTAATCACCTAATTTTACTAGTAATTAGCTGATTAAAATAGGCATTTAAGGCCAGTGTCAGGGCTCCCGGAAACCACACATTATTGAGACAGGAAGACAGCTGCCGGCTGTAAAAGACAGGGAAAGACGTCCATTGAAGCAGAGCATAATGCCAGCGATGTGCTTTTTACGCATACAGAGTGGTAAGATCCGGGGTAATTGACTGTTAAATGATCAAAATTGGACCCCACTGTGAGTCAGATGTCTTAATTCAGGAAAAACATAATGCCTCCTCAGCCATACTCTTTATCTATACAAAGGTGACAATGACAGCAATGCTTTAAAATGCTAAAGTGAATGAGGTTTGCATAAATAAATACAAATGTTGCCATTATGGATACTATAAATTAAACAAACCCCCCATATAGATGATGAAAAAAGGAACAGATGCTTTGAGGTTTTTGAGTAACTGTTCTGAGTAACTGAGTAAAAGTCAGTAAATTATGAGCATGTGGAGCCCCAAATACAACATAGATATATAAAATCAAGGACAATTCCAAATATGAAATGTATCATTGCATTTATCTGCATAGCAACCAATTATGGCTCCTTATTTCTAAATAATGCATTAGAAATTGACACAGTTAAATGTATTTAATACAAATATTTCATTGCACAGGAGGATGAACACAAAACAAATCAATTTATCAAATTTTGGATAATTAAAAAAAAAACACTATTTTGATTTCTAAAAACTAGGGCTAAGCAAAAAACATGTATTACCATATTCTTAAATGTGCCCTAGAATGAGTCGAAACAATATGTTAAATTGTTCTTTAATATCTACATAGAGGGTATGTGGCTTATTTAAGGGCAAAAATTGTCCAAATACAGTTTTACAGATCCATTTACAACCCTAGAAATTGTCCCTAGGATGTAATGCTCTGTTTTTGCCTTATTTGGAAGAGTCATTAATATTAATGTTGAGCTCTGCTCTGATTGGCTTATTTCAGCCGCTCACAGCAGTTCAGTTGTTCAACGAAGCGGCTTGCGAGTCCTGACAGAACACAGACCAACTGAATGACACTTTAAACAGAACATCTCAAATGGAGATTGCTAAAATGCAGCTTTTTGTTTTCCGATCATCCGCGTGCGAGAAAGAGCTTGCGTGCTTGCTGTTGTCAGATGTCAGTAATACAAATCCCCTAAACAGAGCTTTTCTGTGAAAATAACACATATACTATCCGGTGTTTTACCTAAACATGTCCAATCTGGCAACCGCACGGACGCAAGCTCTCTCTCACGCGCGGATGATCTGAAACCACCAATAAACAAGTAAGCTGCATTTTGGCTATCTCCATTTGACATGTTCGGCTTAAAGTGTCATTCAGTCGGTCTGTGTTCTGTCAGGAAAAGGTGACGTTTGCTAGAATGATCGAGTGAACGATCTATAAGCAACGTGTCTACGGTTGTATTTTGTAATACAAAATAATATTAACCTTTGTCATTAGACACACTATGTAGTTGTATGGTATTTGGAGTTTCCTATTGTAAAATGTTATGATTTAAAATAAATGAAAAAAAAAATAAAACTACTCACACCTCAAAATAGTCCATCTATTATACAATCTAAATTTCATGCCAAAATACATCCATTACAACAGAAAGCCATGGTAAATGTTTGTATGTCCACACTGCTGCCTTAGTGCAATAAGAGGATCTCATTAAATTGACATCTTTCTAACAGCAGCATTAATGGAGACTTAATGGTCAGATCCTCCATTTGGCCTAGTAATCGCACCCTCCTCACCTCTCCAGGTTATCCCCTGTCCGTCCACTGGTCACTGCTTCTCAAAAGCCCCCTGAGGTGCTTCTGTGCTAAACCAACCATGACAAAGCTTCACACGCTACCGTGATAGACGATGCTCTGAGCATTTATCTCAAGATCACAATTTTGAGGCATTTTTCAGCTGCTTCTGAATCCCAGCTGCTAGTATGACCGATAGAGAGGTGAAGAGATGCTAAAGCACTGTAAGCTCTTGCCTCCAGCTGGACTCTACATTATGAATACTCTTGACTTCCTGCCGCAGGGTTGCCTTGGAGACAAGGACAAATCTGGACTGGGCACACAGTGATATTCAAATGCTCCCTCTGAAGCAGAAAAAGAGTAACCACTAAATTGTTTCTCTTGACACTTTCACATTAACGTGTTGCACTTGTTTGAATGGGGTGGAAAGAAAGAAGCACTTAATTCCTGGTTAAGAGGAATAAATAAAGAACAGGAAACATGGGAGTTCTGTAGATGCCAGCACTGCTGCTTTCCATCAAAAGGGAATCCAGCCCCAAAACTCTGTTAAAACATCATTGATTAGACTGTAGAAGAGTACACATAATGTAAAACAGTGACTCTGAAGTGTTAGGTGGACAAAAGGCTTGGCGTCAAGATCGTTACGTACCGCCATCAATTATCAATCAAACCAAACACCACCTATGTTAACTCTCTGTACAATTTTTTAAAAATTTGTATTAAATATAAAATTTTCTGTAGTTGCTGCAAGAGCCTTACCAGTCCCTTTACAGGTGTTTTATAGATCTGAGGAATACCTAAACTGAAGGAGTGTATTTGGCACAGAAATAACTGTTTTGTTGTGCGGTGAAGTATCCCTTTAAGTAGAAAGGTTTAGATAAAAAAACTTTTTTTTTTTTGTTTAGCATGAGAATCCAACCCTTTAACACTGTAAATAAGTCAGAATTCATGAAATAGCATTAAAGCCCCCTTTTAATAAATAAATATGAATTTGAATATTTTTTTCTTCCTTTTTTAAAAAGCATACTTTTTGAGGGTTCTACTGTTGTACACACACTCAATAATGGGATACTCTGGCGTCACTCATTCTCCTGCAGGATAACAAAATCTTGAACTCCAGCAATACACTATATCAGACAGAAAGTATGAGGGGAAAGCCATGGAAAGTGTAGCTCGGAAACTGAACAAACTCACTCTACCAGGAAACGCACCACTCCTGGGACATACGCAAACAAAACACACACTCTCTGGCAGCGCTCCATAAGACTCATCCTTACAACAACCCCAAACACAATAAAATATTAATCCAGAACCTCAGGTTCAGTTCTCAAAACATTTGAAACAATATAAGACTGAAATATCAAAGAGGTTATTGAATTCCCAAATCTCACACTGTCAGGTAATATTTTCCAAACAAAAGACAGGAACCCAGATTAACAATCAGAAAAAGCAAACAATTTTTTAACTTAGACAACTGGACCAGCAGGAGGGAGGCAGCTAAAACTCCACACATGCCCTTGAGAAATATTCTGGGAAATATTAAAGGAAGGTTTAGGAGTAAGGCATATGAGTGGTGCAGGGTAAATATCATGAGGTTCATGAGGAGTTGAGAACGATTGAGGCCGTTCTGAATGCAATATCATCGCAATCTCAGAGCGGCCCACAGGCATCAGATTAATCACATGGCACGCAGAGATGCATGTATGCTGCTGGAATCTGTCAGTGGAAAGGTTAATAAATGCAAAAGCAGCGAGCAACATAGGAAAAAATGTGATGAAAAGTCATTTAACAACATGCATACTCCATGTTCCTCCCAGAAGTATAGAATATACATACATTTAATATCAGTGACATTATATTATACAAAACTGATTGAACTGATATACATGATTGTTTTTAATACATTAGTCTATACTGAGCTGCACCAGAGTAAGATTAGATGAATAAAACATACATTATGTGAAAATTCATGTTTTGAATTCTCTAAAGCATATTTGTGTTTTATCTAAATAAATGTAAATTAAAACAAAATAAATGGTTTTAAATGCTACATGTAAATTTAGGAATCAAAATATTATTATGCTACAGTAAGAAAAATGGGTATTAATTTTGAGATTTGCATTAATTAGGGTTATTAAATTATTCATTTGTTTAAAGATATACAACATGGCACATAAATCTAATTGTTAAAACAGAAAATTAAACAATTTTGTGAAAACCAAAATATATTCAAGATTAATAGAATAAATCTAGCCTATTTTTTTTCTCCTATTTTAACGATCTGAGTTTAGGTCCGAAGCCCATGGCACAAGTGCACTTAGGGTGTGTCCAAATCCACTTTTGTTAGTTTAACGAGGGGATAAACGAATGGTGCATGGTCTAAAAGGGTTGTCCCTATTATTTTAATGAGTCATGGGTGTATTTTGGGTATAACATGCAATAAACCAACCAGAGTCTCATCTCCCTTTCCTTTTAAAAACCAGTTGCGCCTGCGCTTTGGCGGAAGGTTAAAGGGATACTTCAACGCTTTTTCATATTAAACTATGTTATTCCCTTAACTAAAATAAGTTGATGCATACCTCTCTCGTCTCAGTGCATGCACTTACTCTCTGTGACGTGCGTTGACATTCTGATAGCATTTATCTTAGCCCACTAAGCCCAGTTCATTCATATGGTACCAAACAGAGATCAAGTTAGACGCGACCAAACACCTCTACGTTTTCCCTATTTAAATACAGTTACACAAATTGTTGAATGATCAAGTATGATGACAAAATAAAACGTGGCGCTTTTCTAAGCGGATTTAAAAGGAGAACTATAATGTATGGTGGAATAACACTTCTGAGGGTACTTCGACTTGGCGCAGTAAAAAGTCACGCCTGAAAAATCCTCCCTCACATCCCCCTATTGACAGAGATGAGAGAGGGAGGGGGAGATATGAGGGAGGATTATTCAGGCGTGACTTTTTACTTCGCCGAGGCGATTAAGTGCACGCACTGAGACGAGAGAGGTATGTAACTCGTCTTAGTTAAGGGAATAACAAGTATCCTTTTAAGTAGAAAGGTTTAGATAAAGGTTTGAGTGATCAATTATCAGTATTTAACCTGACAAAAATATATTCAGTGCTATCCAAATTATAATTCATCTGCAGCAGCATTGTGAACTTTTTTAATGACACGTTTGGCCATTAACTTTTAAATGCATCATTATATTTAAACTGCAAACACATGAGGAGAGTCTCTGCATTAAAGACCCACAAACGGCAAATCAACGTGCTTTGAGTCCGCAAATCAACGAGTCCGTTAAAGATGACAAAGCAGTATGTCCCGAAGCTTGCATACTTTTCTGCTACACACTCACAAAAAGAGTACATACTTTTAGAACGTAGTATAAGTAGGCGAATTGGGACGGAGCACAGCTACAACTGTAATTTTGTACTTGGATTGTAATTTTCATTTTTGTCTTTATTGTTCTATTTATAGACTGCTGTGTGTTGTATTGTTTTTGAAGAATATGTTGTGATAAGGGCGCGTAATGAATTAATGACCATATGAATTTCCCCTTGTGGGACAATAAAGTTTACCTTGACCTTGACCTTGACAATGCACCTGAGCACATCTCGTTTTCAGACAAGCACACCCATGGGTGCACAAATAGGTGTAAATGCATTTGCCATTTAAACAACGTGGCGCAGGATGTGACAATAATAACTCTGTCAGGCCAAAACAACAGTATTGAATCTAATTGTGACCAAATTTCACAATTCACCAAGACATTTAGGCAAGAAAAAAAAAAAAAAACTAATTACACCCCTAATGAAAACTAATAATTGATGAGGAGCAGAGCTGGGCCTCTCTACATGCCTCCACTCCCACTAATGTGCCATTCTTACCCTCCAAACACACAAAATCAAATCTAAATTAAGTCAAACAAAAAGGACACAAACAAGTTTTAATAATTCATGATTCGGGATCCAGGTTCGTTTTAACCACATATTTATGCCGATCATTATTGTCGCACATCTGTGCAAAGTCACAGATCCATTAAACAGCTGCTTTGCTGTTTTCATTGCTTTTTATGCCAATTTAGCTGTTTATTTTTCAGAAAAGAGAGGATTATTGCCATAAATACTCTCTCAGAGAGCAGACTTGTCAATATCTCTACAATCTCATAGGGCTGCATGCATAAGGATGATGTCAATCGATGTTCTTTTTAAGTTAATTCATCCTGTTTTTCGATCAAGGTCATCTTTTCTGACTAGCTGCTGTCCTGTCGTGCCATACTGCCTCAAAGAAGAGAGTGTTTATTAAACCTCAGTCAATATGGATACTGTGCCGTTTTCATTTCTGAAATAAATTAATGCGGCTACTCACCTTCTCCGATCCTCTGTCAAACACCTTTAAAAGCTGATTAATTCCCCCCTCCACAAGGAGAGCCTCATCAATCTTTCTCTACCTTGACAGCGTTCAACTGTGCCACGTTATCCAGTTGTTATGGGACTGAATGGACAGAGTCCTATTGATAACTCAATCATCAACGCTGGCCCATGCGAATGGAGACACTTGCCTCGCAAGGAAAGACTGTGGAATTCAGCGGCTGAATGGCGATCCCTCGAGATCCTGCAGGGGCAAGTTCAATGACAGCCCCTGAAGTCGAGAGAAAACACTCCGGATGGCACTCTTGTCAGGTCTGTACTCTTCTTTGCTTTCATTGCTGTAATAGACTACAGCTGTGAGGGATTCCTAAGGATGTCAGCCAGTCTTGAACCTTTTACAATGCCTGTCCATCAAACTACTTCTACATTTCCTGGACTGCAAGGTAGCATACTGTATGTGTGGAACTCTTCAGCTGCATTAACAGCAAATTCAATTTAGTTAAACACCCAAGCATTTTGATGTAATTTATGGAACTTGAGAACCATTCTCAAAGGATTCCATGCATGTGCACAGGATGTATGAGGAAATAATATCTGCAGATAAACAAACTACTGAAGTGTCCATTCCCTCATGCTGATGAAGTCTGAGGTCTGCTGCTAAATTACAGTGCTTCATCTTGGTCATATAATGGTGTGTTTACCTGAATCCCGCAGAGAGAAATCTCATGCTGTAAATCATCTCATTCTTTGATCTAGAGTTGTGTACTACATCTGAGGGAGAGAAAGGCTCTTGTACAGAGAAAGAGAGAAAAAGAGACTGATAGAGTGAGAGACAGAGAGTGAGAGAGAAAGATAATCATCTAATGAGATGAGATGAGATGAGATGGATCTCTCCAGAGCGCTAATCCAGAGATGAGGAGAAATATGACATTATGTGACCATATGACTGACAAAATACAAAAAGCATTAGAGAAAAGTTGTTAAACACCAGGCTTAGAAAAAGTCGGGAAAACAGCAAAACAAGGCACGGCAAAATAGGAGAAACACGTCTGTCTATTTTTGCCAAACCTTAAATGGTTTGAAATAATAATTCATCACATTTATGTTGCTCCAACACTTTGTAAACACTTCAGTCGGTGCGTTTACATGCACACCTGTAAGCTGAAACTCAAAAAAAATCAGCTTATTGAAATAATCAGTTTTCCCCGTTTACATGCAAACCAGTAAACTGACAATGCAAGTAAACCGCTTTTACATGACTATTAATAAACCGGTTTATTTCCTTGGAGTGACGTCAAAATAATAATGTCCATCAGTTGTGATTTTAAATAAAGCATGCGCCGTGTCAGCGGGAGATTTACGGCTCATATTACCCCTAATGCAGTTCCAGATGCAGCGTTTTGACTGAACCTCTTCTATTTCTGCTGCATGAGATGAGAATAACACATCTTTACAATTTTCTGGTTCTTAAAAGAGTCTGCATTTGTGATATATGTCCTTATTTCATGCAAAACGCTAGCTCGCTCTGTCTGGATGCATTTAAATCTGCTCTGAGTTTGCGTTTTTGTCACCTCTCACATATGCACACTTCAATAAAGACAACTGAAAGCAGTTTAATGCGTTTACATGCCACGCGAAATCGAGGTAAGAGGCAAAAAACTACCTGGACCCGGTCCCGTTTATGACCTTACACTGATAAAAGTAAACGGGTTACCGTGTTTACATGACCATGTTCATTGTCGTCTTATTAGGCATAGAGAGAGGAGAGAGATTCTCGTGGTGCCCCCTTAGCAGTTGGTGCCCTACGCGCAGCACGTGGTGGGAGCGGCGCCACTGCATGGGAGGCTGACAGCAGCCAATTAACAATAAACTGGGTTAAGAGAATGTATTTTAACATTAAAAGATCTTACACATTTCACCTTTAAAGGGATAGTTCACCTCAAAATTAATAGTTCATCCCAAACCTCTATGACTTTTTCTTTTCTGGAAAGTAGAATGAGATATATCGTAAATTGTTCATGATGCCTTTTTCATACAATGGTAGCGAATGGTGACCAGGTGCTGTTAATGACATCTGAGATTTACAATGAAGCAAAGATTTTCAATGAATGACGACATACAATGGAAATATAGTGCACAAGTCAAATGGAATACTTTTATGGTGTTTTTATTTTGTCTTTTTATTCAAGATTGACAGCCTTTAGTAACCATAGAGTTTCATTGAATAGAAAAGATTCTGCCTAACGTCTTCTTATGTCTTTGGAAGGCAAAAAATTCATTTCGAATGACATGAGGCTGAGTAAATGATGACAGAATGATTAATTTTGGGTGAACTATCCCTTTAAAGTGTACAGCGGTGTTGCTGCCATTGCATGAATGGCTGAGAGCAATTGTCCGCGTGTGTATGCATTTGTCTTACGTGTGTGATATTGTGTCAGGGTATGGATTTAACAACATCCCACCCATTTTACGATCTGTAAACTTGTACATTCTCCGTTAATGCTCCCTCCGGAGCCAGCCGATCCCACAGAACAAGAGGCATGAAAAATTCAGCCAGCGTGCCCAATCCTTGCTGCAATTATGCATGAGCAGAACGGCTGGCTGAACAGAGCGAAACTCAATGCATACACTTTACATCCCATTCCACTGACTACCAGGCTGGATCTGTGCATGCTCAGCTCAGACATTCACACTGTCTGTAGAGCACTACATGACAGGCAATCAGAAGCCCTCCAGCTCCCTCCAGATAGTGCTCGCTGTGATAATGCCTTAGCATCACACAACCGTACAAATCTGCAGCAAAATTCAGACAGGGCACAGAAAAAAATTACCCTTTGTAAGTGCAACATACATGTGCATGTCACGTACTGGTAACATAATATTATGAATGGAAGAAACAAATCACAAAAGACTTTGTGCCTTCAAGAATAAAACGGAACGTAAAAAACATTTTATGAATTTAAAACCTAAAGATGTAACCATTTATTTCACAAGTAAGGAGAAATATAATAACTTATAAAATATATAAAAAATAACTGGGGCATCTTAAAAATATATCTAAATTACAGCACATGCTTTCAATGCAAAATGCTGAACAGTAAGTACATGCGTTCATTAGCTCAAGGCTAGATTATTGTAATGCTCTACTGGGTGGTTGCCCTGCTCGCTTAAACTCCAACTGGTCCAAAACGCAGCTCGAGTTCTTACTAGAACCAGGAAGTATGATCATTTTAGCCGAGTTCTGTCAACACTGCACTGGCTCCCTATTAAACATTGCATACGTTTTAAAATCTTGCTTATTACTTACAAAGCACTAAATAGTTTAGCTCCCCAGTACTTAAGCATCCGGTCTCAAAACTCTGGCCAGTTGATAATACCTAGAATATCTAAATCAACTGCAGGCGGTTGATCCTTTTCCTATTTAGCACCTAAACTCTGGAACAGTCTTCCTAACATTGTTCAGGAAGCAGACACACTCTGTCAGTTTAAATCTAGATTAAAAACGAATCTCTTTACTATGGCATACACATAGAACATTTTAACTTTCATTATTCAAATCAATTGACTGATTGTTAGGCTGCATTAACTAGGTCAGCCAGAACCGGGAACACTTCCCATAACACCTGATGTACTCGTTACATCATAAAAAGAGTGGCATCTACGCTAATGTTAGTCTCTCTGTTTATTCCAAAGTTTACTGCAGTCAGCCGGATCCAGCCAACACATTGGATGGTGGACCTGTGGCCAGACATGACCAACACATCATGGAGTGTCTGCTGAAACCGTGACAATTCGACGTGCCATCCTAAATAAACACGTCTCTTGCGTGATACCAAGAAATTTTGAATATTTCGATCTAATATGATTTCTGACCTGTAAGGTTGCCACAATAATAATCATACACGGTGTGTTAATAGGCCAGAGGAGAACTGGCACCCCGACTGAGCCTGGTTTCTCCCAAGGTTTATTTTTCTCCATCATGCCCTGATTAAGTTTTGGTTCCTTGCCACTGTCGCCTTTGGCCTGGCTGGCTCAGTTGGGGACACTAAAATTATGATCTAAGTTATTAAACTTATAATTAAATAATTAGGTATTATTTAATTATATAAACTATAATACAGATCTGCCAACATTGTCGCTATATAATAAATTAAAATAAGCTGATAACATCACTGTTTTCTCCAGAACAACTGTACTGCCAAATCAAATTTATCATCTAATGCTCACTTTATGGTAAATCTTTAGAAACCTTTATGAATTAAATAACAGTTAATTGTAATATTTAGTAAACAAATATTTATTTTGTTATACTGTAAACAATATTGTGCTATCAAAATTAATGTTTTTGTAGCAGTTTATATATTTATAAATTAATTTAAATGTATTTAAACTAAATTATAGATGAATATGGAGGAACAATTCCCCTCATGTATGATGGAAAACATGCACCAAATTTTTTTAGTCATTTCTTACCACCAAAGAAAGAGGCCTTTTCCATGAAACCACTCCAATCAGTCCAGACAAAAGCACCTGAAACAAAAAGAAAACAGATTTTGAGACAAAAGAATGAAGCTCTGCCTCTCACTGGGCCAGTTTAAAACCAACAATGTCAAGTGAAATCACATCTCAGGATTACAGGAAACTCTCACACAGGTGAATTTATTAATATTTCATATGCAGGGAGTTATACGGCCATCAGGTTGGTACGATTGTGGCTATAGTGGCGAGGTAAAAAAAAAGAACAAAGTGCGATAACACTTTTATAGCCGGCGTAGCACTCGTTCGTTCTTTCTTTCTGTTCTCTATCTTTTTCTCCTTCACCCTTCATTAACCAGCAGCACTCCCTTTCGCATGCCCCTTCACCCGTTAACCCATCATGTCCAGCAGGCCTCTCTCCCTCATTCACACTTTTTACCCATGGGACCTTGGTGCTGCGCTACAATCACAGTGGCATCTCAGATAAGCAGGAGCAAAGCTTAAATGCACATGCAATGGGAATAAACCGTTAGCATTGAAGCTGGTGCTGTCAGCAGTTTAGAATGTAAATTCAGGTTATAAATAATGCTACAGATGGAATTAAAGGCTTAGGAATATATAGTGCTTCATATGTAAAAGGAGGTGAATGCTGACTAGTGTGCATGCCGATTTATTCTCAGTCACTAGAATGTGTTTGCTGGCAGATCAGTGAGACAGTCTGCTCACACACAGTCTGCTCACACACTGCTCACACACAGCTGTGGGATTAACAACCACAAACATAAAGGAAAAGTGCATTATAAATAATACAAAAAAAAAAACAAAAACAAAAAAAGCTTTAGTAAGGACATGTTGGGCATAATTTGGTCAGTGCTGGTCTCAAAAAAGAAATCCCTCACATAAAACACAGTGCATTCCCATATTTTTTCCCAGGGCCATTTATTAAGACACAAGGATTTCTATAACAAATATGACATGAGATTATATTTTATGAGAGAGGAAGTGTGTATAAGACAGATGCTTCAGAGAGATGATGTGAGAGATGATTCACATTGTATTTGCTCTCTTGAATTATTGATCCTCTTTCAGTAGCAATTGAGAAGGAGAAAGAGATGGAGAAAACTAAACCAAAAGAGCAGAAAAAAAGATGCTGAGAAAGAGTCAGTTAAAGATAAGATTGAAAGAGAGGAAAGGCCTGTCTGGTGTATGTGTGAAAAGAGTAGCAGCACAAAAGAGTTCACTGAAAGGAATAGTCAGGCGTCATGCAAAATCCTATTCCTTTGCAAAATCATATCCCCCTTGGACCCCTAAATTCAATTATTCATTTATTATATAGAGGAGTATTCTATTTAGTGCCTGATTAAAAATACAATATTGCATGGCAATGTATATATGGCATGCAACAGAAATTCTATTTTATAAATGGTCAAATGACAATCATCGGTCACTGCCACTCCCACTCGTTCCCCATCACCATCATTCTGAACACCTGGGCACCATCACCAGTCACCAATATATAAACCCGGCTCACCTTCACTCCCATTATATCTATTTTTTAAATTAATCATAATGAACTTTGTGGTGAGGTTGGCGAGCGAGAGATGCGGGAGGAGCGATCAAGACTTGCGAGGCACACCGGTCCTCCACCGGTCCTCCACTGGTGTCGCTCATCCTTGGCCCTGTCCCAAATAGCACACTTCATGTGCACTTTCAGTCTTGTGGAACTATGGCTGCAGTGTGAGCATGTCCGTTAAGTCCACAAGGCTATAGGGTGTCCCATTCGCAATTTAAGCTTAAAGAAGTGTGCTCGTGAGCGCCCCCTTTGCGGCTGCTAATGCGCCCTCCATGCTCGCTTCCGCTGAGCCCGCAAGTTTGCGAGCTACACAGAGGCTACACTTCTACCCGGCAGTCAAACCGACTTTACGTCGTGAAAGTGTGGAAAGGAAGACCTTGAGGTTTAGGGTCCAACAAACTTGCTGTGAACAATTCATCCAAACACATTTTTTTTCTTCTTTAAAGCCAATACTTTTTTATCAAAATGTCATAACTCAATGTTCCCGGTGAAATGAGAGATCTAGTGATGTTTGCCAAACTTCTCCAATCATATAGTCCATTTTAACCACACCCCTTTCTTGCATATTAAAATTATATATGTGGACAGATATATAAATATAACATGATAACTGAACAAACTGAAGCTAAGGTCTAATTGTTCTTCTTATTTTCCCACCTGACTCTGAATTTAAATGGGCCGCTGTTCTTATTTCTTCTGATATTAGGAATAATACAAACCCTTTATCATGATCAGCTCCCCAATTTTGTTTCCCTTTATATAACTCACAGATTATGAAAATGTAAATGTATGTACAGAGAGATGAGTCAGAATGTTTGTGGTAAATGACAACAGGCCGCAGATACTGTCAGAAACACACGCACACACACAAGTCTGGTTCACCATCTCTCTGGGGACTCCCCATTGAAGTAATGGTTTTTATACTGTTAAACTGTATATTCTCTCCCCTTACACTAACTCTACCCCTAAACCTACCATCACACAAAACTTTCTGCATTTTTATATTTTCAAATAAACTCATTATGTATTACTTATAAGCATGTTTACTAGGGATGCACCGAAATGAAATTCTTGGCCGAAGCCGAAACCGAATAATAATGAAATGCTTGGCCGAAGACCAAAGGCCGAATACCGAACGCGGTGTTGCGCATTTTTTCTATTTATTTGGCAATTTTTTTTACCACTACAATAATTAAATAGTAAAAATTTGCTTTTTACTATTTTGTGTTGCTTTTCTGAGAAATAAATCAAATAACAAAAATACAATTTCAAAATATTTAACACTGAAATTTTTTTTAACATTCCGGCAGATATTATACAAACTAAGCACAACATAACTTAAAATAAATAATTAGTAAAATAAAAAATATATTTTTATTTGGCCATCTTAGAAGCCCCCCTTCTTGAATAGCCTATGTTAGGCCTATAACTGACTGCTGAAAGAATGTAACTCTGTATGTCTACAACAAATGTGCATTGAATAGTGCAAAAAATGTGAATGAACCCACAACAAATAAATAACTGTCTTAGACATAAGCCTACTTAGCCTACTTCTTCAGGAAAAGTGGCAGGTTCTTCTTTATGAAAAGTAGCTTCTCTGCTTTCTCACATGAAAGTCAGTTCCTCTTTTCATCGATGACATGAGATGCAGCACTAAACAGTGCTTCCACACTGCTGACATGTTTGCTGCATAAAGCACGCGGCTCTCACTCTACGTGGGTTACTTTTTGATCGCGTCATTAAAAACGTCATTGTTCGGCAAAAATTATTCGGCCTTTTTACTTATTCGGCCGAATGCCGAAAGTGCTTTTTTGGCTATTTTCGGCCGAATAATTTCGGTTGCCGAACATTCGGTGCATCCCTAATGTTTACTCATGGGGACCTCAATTTAGGTCCCCACTGTGACATGAGTCCCCATGAGTCATTCAGCATTTAGGATGAAGTCCCCACCGGGATAGAAAAATATGAAAACACACATGCACACCCCCTATAGCACCTGCTACCATATGAACCCTCCACGTCCTACGTGTCCCCATTGGGAACTTTCCCTTATTATTCTCAGCTCTGTGCCTCCCTACCAACTCTTAGTACATTTATAGCACATCTGGAGAGCAGGTTAGTGATGCGTTTTAGAGCAAGTGGGAATGGCAGAGGGTCAACTACATGGAAATTAAAAACTGGTGTATAAACAATTTTATTTATTTTTTAGAAATTGCTAGCAAATTTCACAAGAAAAAATTAAACATGACATTTTGAAGTTGAAAACTGAAATAGTACTTTTAGTATAACAGTAATTGTATTCCAATAATCTTTGTGATTTTTCAGTTTACAGAAGGCCTACTCTGGATTTGCACAGAAGGATAATGCAGGCCAAACTTTTCTAGCTTTATTTGAGGACATCAGATACGTTGCAGTCATTAAACATCTGCAACACCATTAATCCCATATTCCTCACATCTCCAGAGGTGCAGTAGAGAACACATTGAGCTCTGGGTGGGAAGCCTTGCCGGTGATTTCCTGCCTGTGCGGTTGAGTCTGTGGAGAAATTGTTTTCTGGAAAGAGGCAACGATAGCAAGCAATAATCAAAGAAGGATTTCACCCTCGGCTGCGCTCTCAACAGGATTAAGACGCACCACTCACTGACATTAGCCACTAAAGCCTTTTAGCTCAGTCAGCAGCGCTATGAGAGGAGAGAGAGCCCTTCAGTCAATTACTGCTCGGTCTAATATATGTACATGTCATACAGCCCATATCACATACACCACAAATGACAACTTGCTTGACTGTGAGATTCAGCTCAATTCCAGTCTGCTCTCTGCTGAAACTGGATTATTAGGAAAAAATCGGATGGAATACAAATGTTCAAACAGTACTGGATCAAACAGTGCGGTTTGGGAAATTGCTCTTGGCTGTCAAAATCAAGACTAAACTGGTAGCGGTTTGCATATTGAGTGTGTTGTGAATGTGGTCTGCAGAGTGTGAGGGTGCTTGTGGGTGACGGTCTTTAAACCACAGTGAATTGTTTGCATAGCAGTGATATACAGCTGTCCCCCTCCCCAAACTGAGCAAGAGATACAGCATTTGAACTGAGCACTGTTGGATAAAATAATTCGTATTTGAGGGCAGCTTTGAGAAATGTCACAGATGAAAACAACAGGTAATATATATGTCTGTGTGAAATAGTATGTGCGAAAGAAAGAATAAACAGTACTGGACATTATTAATAGTCCATAAATGTTTTGTTTGTTTGTTTTTTGGTAAAAACTGATGCAATTCAACACCCAAAAAGCAAATGTGTTTGCTTTTGATTGTTTTAAAAGAACCTGCTCATTTGAGTCATTCGTTGGGGAATCAATTGGACTACGCAGGATGGTTTTGATTTACTAAAAATAACTATTTCATAAGAGTCAGTCATTTTGGACAGGAATCCTTGGACTATACTTTAGGTCATGCTGCATGGCTCTGATATACTACAAAGGACAGACTCATTACACTGGCTGTGCTGTATGGTTTTGAATCACTAAACACAACTGTCGCATAAAAGTCATCCGTTCAAGAATTGCGCTATTGATTAAGTAGTAGTGTTGCAGTGCCATTGCACAGCGGTGCTTTGAAACACTGCCACAGAAATTTAGTATTGACAGAATGCACATGTGAGAACTATTGATGTAACTGAACTGTATTCGGTAAAAGTGTCATGAACCCATCCCTCAAACCCTTCTAGAAGGTGGGAAAAGGGGAGACAACAACTAATAAAACACCTGACCTGCAATACATTCATTATACAGACACATGAATATTCTAATGTGCGTTGAGGGCACCTTGATGCATTTTAAAAATCTAACCCTATATGACAACAAATTCCTAAGAATGAGGAAGAAACGCATTAATATGTGCATACACGGTACTGGTTCATGTTTAGATCAATACAGTATGTGAAATATGTCCATAAAAACTTGAAACACGCTTACTCCAGTCCATATATGATCTATGATCCGTGTTAGGAGCAACTCATCACAGCATGCCACACAAAAAACGCTCACATGCGCGCGCCGCATGTTGTTATATGTTGTTCGGATTCTTTGCTGTAATACAATCTCATGCATAATACAGTTCAGTGATTAGGTTAAAAGTTCATTCTTATGAATAAATGCAGCGAAGCGCTCAGAACCGGATGACGTGGAATTGTGCTCTCCATCCCCGGCAGCCAATAACACACTCCGGATGCACGCTTCTGGGTCTGATTCCGTGGCGTTGCTTCGACTTTACTTTTCAACCCGGAAGAACAAAATTGCCCAGAAAAACACTTTTGATTAAATTTCCACTTGTTGATTAAATTAATGAGTGCTTTTAGTGTTTTCTGTGATGTGGAGTCTATACATATCTGTTCACATCTTAAAGGGGTGATAAATAAGTGACTTTAGATATATATTCTATTGTGAATAAAATATAGGTTTATGAGATTTGTAAATTATTGCATTCCTTTTTTATTCACAATTTGTACAATGCCCCAACTTTTTTAGAATTGGGTTTGTAGTTAGTCATTTTAAATGTTACATTTCTGCTGGGTTTTGTTTGTTGTTGTTGTATTTTTGATCAAATTAATGCAGCCTTGGTGCATTAGAGACTTCTTTCAAAAAAAATTTTTTAAATCTTGCTGACCCCAAACTTTTAAACGCTGGTACTTTTAAATGCTAGTGTATTATTTTAGTGTGTTTGACAAACTTTTATTTTGGATTCAATTAATCAATTTAAAAATGCTAATAATTTTCTAAAAAATCCATAATATCAATAAATAAATAATACAATTGTGCCAAAAATGTAAATGCACAACGACACAGACACACAAGTTTGTGTTCATTGAGTGCGCCATCTAATATCATCAAATAAAAGCTGCTGCGATGTTCAACATTCCCTGACAGAAAAACTGAACAAGCAAATTTATAGCTACAGTAATGTTCTCCTCATCTCTGTACCAAAATTCCACATGATCGTATATTCTCTCAAAATGATGTTTTTTTTGTTTTGTTTTTACATGATGCCCTGAAGGAGCAATGAAGATATTCAGAAGCTGAGCTTCTAGCACCAAAAAAAAAGAGCAGAAGGCCATAAATGATCAAATCAAAAATCCGAAAACACAAGAACATGCACCACAATCTGTCAAACCCACTTCTACTCAACAGACTCCACGACACAGCTGTTCAGACAGGCTGCTGCTTGATACTATTGTTCCGGCTGCCGTAACGACATCAGCAGGCCTCTGGTGATGTCAGCAGGACGGTCAAGTAAGTGAGAAGATTTCAACCGGGCTCATGTGTAGCTCAACTGATGTCCATG